>NC_133332.1:83541902-83776902 GCF_042186555.1 Aquarana catesbeiana
TTAATCCTGGCACTCCCGGGTGACCCCTCAACAGAATTTATTGTATTATCCTTTAAATCTTATTTTTTAAAAATTTCCCTCATAATAGCTATACCCTAAATTTGCCTCCCTGGCCCGCCACCGGGGGAACGCCTCCTCGAGGGCGTCTCACAATATCACTCCAGGAAGACCCTCTTGGTTATAGTGTGGTGAGTGCAATTTGTAAACTTTGAGCATATTCTCCAATTCAAGTTGTGTATTCTCCAAAACTGTCTATATATTTATGCTTGTTATGTTGATACTATATTTTTCACCTTCATAGACTATATACTACCAGACGCCTCCTGAAGAAGCGGCTGTGACCGCGAAACCGTAGAGGTTACGTCTGCAAGTATCACACCATATAAACCTTTGTCTATGCACCTTGTGGGCATTAGCTATACCAAAACTTAGTGTCAACAATGCTGTAAACAATTACTATTGTGTTTGTTTTTGTATGTCAATATTATCAACATGTACCAAACATGTCCCCTACAGGACTTTTTATCAATTTTGAAATAAATTTACATTTCTTTTAAACCAAGTTTTCTCTTTATGGTACCGCAATAGTCCTCTTCTTTCTTCCTCTTTTGAAAGAGGCAGGACCCTATTGGAGAGGTCCCTGCTCCGATTTCTCTTTCAATCCTATTTCTTGGCTTCATTCATACCCAGGATGATGGTACCTATTAATGTTAGTTTATTCCTCTGTGTAAACTATGTGGCATATCAATTTACTCTAAGTATCAAGATATATCAAGATCTTTCAAATATCACCCTGCAAAGGAGACACGAATTAAGACCATTGTTAGACATTCTAAGGGCCAGATCTATTATATACCGGTGGAAGTTTCCTTTTGGCCTCTCAGCAACGCACCAAGGCCGCACAGCACTTCTCAGGGTCCCAGAAGACCTGGAACATTTTTGTTCCACCCTGGACATCCCAGCAGTCGTGCTGCCGGATTGGTATAGTGACTTCTGTTTACCACAGATGCACAGAGCTACTTCAATGGATGGCATCGCAGAAGCGGGCAACTTCCATCTCGGTCGTCGCTGCCCTCACCCAGTGCCTCCTCACTCCCCACTACGAGACCCAGGTATGCCACAGAATGGTAGCCCCATGGCCTCCCCTGCACATCGCAGAGCCCGTATCACCTAAACGGGCGGCCGTGCCTTCTTCTTTTCTCGAATGACCCAGGACACAGGTCGAAAATCTCCAAGTTTTGCACCCCTTCTCATACTTATGTTACAGATGCCTGTGAGAGCCATGCCTATCTGCTACCAAACTCTCTGATGCACCATCTTGAACCCAGACAGTATCTCTACTCCGTTCACAAGAGACTTAACCACTCGCACCCCATCACCATCCTCACTTATATACCAGAAGGAGGTAATGACATTACCCTCAGCAGTTGTACATTCTGCGCTGACAAGGAATACAATCCCCTCGCCTTTTGTTCTACCACCTCCCTCCTATTCCTTTAAAAGATTGGAAATTACTGTCCTTATCCAGTTACTCTCCCAGCTTGTTCCAGGTGGCCTGAGAGCAAAAACTTTCCTTACGCCGAACAACCAAGATGTAGTACTTATTAGTATCAAACAGCGTTTACATCCACCCGGGATACCAGTCCGCATCAGCAAGGAGAACAAGAGAGCTTCGTTGAAATTTTAACAAGGACACATGTAGTATTTATATATCCATCTATAACTCCTTCTCTCCCCTTCTTTCCCTTTACTTCTTTTCCCCCTATTTTTCCTCTTATCCCTGTGCCCCCTTCCTATTTCTCTCCACTAGGAATCATCTACTCGCACCCTCTACTTGCCTGAGCCCCATATCACCTGCTTTTCTCGCTATTCATCTCATATATGGCACGTTGAGGTAATCCTAATATGTTCACTTAACATGTCATTACTTTCCCTCTTTCTCTGGTTTTAGATATCCCTATAATTTAACCCGTAGGAAGTATGCTGTGAACAAGACTGTCTGGAAGCCGATAGGGGCGTGCTTAGGTAAGCAAGTTACAACAGAACAATCTACTTGCACGCACACATATTACCCAGAGGATCAAATTAATCCTTCCATACAGAACTTAACGTTCATCTTTTATCCCGTTTCATGGGGGCCAAACACAGGGCAAAAGCCTCTAGACCACAACTAAGTGCTTCCCCCTCGGCACCAGAGAGATGCTATAGAGGATTTTCTATTTCTATCACAGGTATGCATGTAATTGTTAATCTGTTACTTGGTTTAACTTCTTAGTGTTAAAGTTGAATAAGTTAGTTCACTACAATATATGTGTACTGATTAACCCTGGGTCATGTGGACTGTATACCCATAGTTAACAATCCACGTTTTCATATTCATTCAATCATAAATTGTCTCAGCTATATAGGCAGTCGACAGTTACACACCATCTAACACAGGTGGCATATTGATGTATACACCATTCCCCAGGCATATGGTACCTATACACGGTATAGACAACATACGGAATACACCTCCTGAGCCACTACTAAATAGAAGCTCAATACTTAGAACATCCTTTGCAACACACAGACCTTACACATCCCCGCTCCAAGAATATATTCCTGCACCATAGTACGAAAACACACTATCTTTGTCAGGATCATATATGGGTTCATTTATCATATCTATCAGAACCCTGACAAACTAACCAAGAAACTACACAGGTAGCATTTATGACCTCCTTGGGACACAGGACTTCCACCTTCGGTTGAACGTCTCCTTCCACTCCCGCCACCAGCGGACTCAGGTAGATATCGCTGATCCATACCGGTCTCCCACAAAGTTGATAAGTGGGACTGCAGGTCATCCCACACAACCGGTATACCCTTTGAATTTTCCCTCTCTTTACCCACACTCAAACCCTCCCCCTTCCCCACACCAATTCCCTGTACCACCTTCCGCCCATCACTCCCCCCTCCTCTTACCTCCCCTCAGCCCTTGTCCTCATATCAACTACCCCCCCGTCTCTGACTTCCCCTTTGGAAAGCCATAAACTCAGTCTCCGACACTTTGATTAGAAAACAATGGCTCCCCGCCGTACACCATCAGCTGCTCGATCCCTGAAAGTTATCTCTCTCAACGTGAAAGGCTTAAATACCCCTGAACAGCGTTCGCAACTGCTTGCCTATATGCAAAAGGGGTTTCCATACTCCTGTCCAAAAATGTACCCTTGCAAATAACGAACACCATGTTAGATGAACAGGGCAGGTTCATCTTCCTTAAAGGCACATTCAAAAACAGGCCAATCACCCTGACAAACATATACAGCCCCAACACTTCCCAAGTACCTTTTTCCGAACAGTGACAAGGGAGCTGACAACCTTCCAGGAAGGTCTTTTGATCTTAGGGGGAGACTTTAATGTCCCCTTAGACCCTTTAGTAGACACCTCCACAGGCAAATCCCACTTACCGTATAGAGCCCTGAAGCAGATCAAAAACTGTCTACAAGAATTATCTTTACATGACGCTTGGCGTACCCTCCACCCAAAAGACAAAGACTTTACCTTCTTCTCTACCCCCCACAACAAATATTCTCGCATTGACTATCTGTTTCTTCCACAACAAGACCTTCCGACTCTGACTACGGCGATCATAGACCCCATGACATTTTCAGACCACCATCCTATCTCCATGACACTCACTCTCCCAGACACCCCACACAGATCTTACATATGGAAACTAGATCATACACTTCTGACGGACGAACTTAACCACTTGAGCCCCGGACCATTATGCTGCCTAAGGACCAGAGGTCTTTTTCCAATTTGGCACTGCATCGCTTTAACTGCTAATTGCGCGGTCATGCAATGCTGTACCCAAACGAAATTTGCGTCCTTTTCTTCCCACAAATAGAGCTTTCTTTTGATGGTATTTGATCACCTCTGCGGTTTTTATTTTTTGCGCTATAAACGGAAAAAGACCGAAAATTTTGAAAAAAAATGATATTTTCTAATATTTGTTATAAAGAAAATCCAATAAACTCAATTTTAGTCATACATTTAGGCCAAAATGTATTCGGCCACATGTCTTTGGTAAAAAAAAATGTCAATAAGTGTATATTTATCAGTTTGCGCAAAAGTTATAGCGTCTACAAACTAGGGTACATTTTCTGGAATTTACACAGCTTTTAGTTTATGACTGCCTATGTAATTTCTTGAGGTGCTAAAATGGCAGGGCAGTACAAAACCCCCCCAAATGACCCCATTTTGGAAAGTAGACACCCCAAGGAAATTGCTGAGAGGCATGTTGAACCCATTGAATATTTATTTTTTTTGTCCCAAGTGATTGAATAATGACAAAAAAAAGAAAAAAAAATATTTACAAAAAGTTGTCACTAAATGATATATTGCTCACACAGGCCATGGGCCTATGTGGAATTGCACCCCAAAATACATTCAGCTGCTTCTCCTGAGTATGGGGATACCACATGTGTGGGACTTTTTGGGAGCCTAGCCGCGTACGGGGCCCCGAAAACCAATCACCGCCTTCAGGATTTCTAAGGGTGTAAATTTTGATTTCACTCTTCACTGCCTATCACAGTTTCGAAGGCCATGGAATGCACAGGTGGCACAAAACCCCCCCAAATGACCCCATTTTGGAAAGTAGACACCCCAACTATTTGCTGAGAGGCATATTGAGTCCATGGAATATTTTATATTTTGACACAAGTTGCGGGAAAGTGACACATTTATTTATTTTTTTTTTGCACAAAGTTGTCACTAAATGATATATTGCTCACACAGGCCATGGGCATATGTGGAATTGCACCCCAAAATACATTTAGCTGCTTCTCCTGAGTATGGGGATACCACATGTCTCCATTTTGGAAAGTAGACACCCCAAGCTATTTTCTGAGAGGCATGGTGAGTATTTTGCAGCTCTCATTTGTTTTTGAAAATGAAGAAAGACAAGAAAAAACTTTTTTTTTTTCTTTTTTCAATTTTCAAAACTTTGTGACAAAAAGTGAGGTCTGCAAAATACTCACCATACCTCTCAGCAAATAGCTTGGGGTGTCTACTTTCCAAAATGGGGTCATTTGGGGGGGTTTTGTGCCACCTGGGCATTCCATGGCCTCCGAAACTGTGATAGGCAGTGAAGAGTGAAATCAAAATTTACACCCTTAGAAATCCTGAAGGCGGTGATTGGTTTTCGGGGCCCCGTACGCGGCTAGGCTCCCAAAAAGTCTCACACATGTGGTATCCCCGTACTCAGGAGAAGCAGCAGAATGTATTTTGGGGTGTAATTTCACATATTCCCATGGCATGTTTGAGCAATATATCATTTAGTGACAATTTTGTGCAAAAAAAAAAAAAAAAAATTTGTCTCTTTCCTGCAACTTGTGTCGCAATATAAAATATTCCATGGACTCGACATGCCTCTCACCAAATAGCTTGGGGTGTCTACTTTCCAAAATTGGGTCATTTTGGGGGGGTTTGAACTGTCCTGGCATTTTATGCACAACATTTAGAAGCTTATGTCACACATCACCCACTCTTCTAACCACTTGAAGACAAAGCCCTTTCTGACACTTTTTGTTTACATGAAAAAGTTATTTTTTTTTGCAAGAAAATTACTTTGAACCCCAAAACATTATATATTTTTTTAAAGCAAATGCCCTACAGAATAAAATGGTGAGTGTTTCATTTTTTTTTTCACACAGTATTTGCGCAGCGATTTTTCAAATGCATTTTTTGGGGAAAAAACACACTTTTTTAAATTTTAATGCACTAAAACACACTATATTGCCCAAATGTTTGATGAAATAAAAAAGATGATCTTAGGCCGAGTACATGGATACCAAACATCACATACTTTACAATTGCGCACAAACGTGCAGTGGCAACAAAATAAATACATTTTTAAAAGCCTTTAAAAGCCTTTACAGGTTACCACTTTAGATTTACAGAGGAGGTCTACTGCAAAAATTACTGCCCTCAATCTGACCTTCGCGGTGATACCTCACATGCATGGTGCAATTGCTGTTTACGTTTGACGACAGACCGCCGCTTGCGTTCGCCTTAGCGCGAGAGCAGGGGGCGACAGGGGTGCTTTTTTTTTTTATTTTTTTATTTTTTTTTTTTTTTATCTTGTTTTTAAACTGTTCCTTTCATTTTTTTTTTTTTTAATCATTTTTATTGTTATGTCGGGGAATGTAAATATCCCCTATGATAGCAATAGGTAGTGACAGGTACTCTTTTTTAAAAAAATTGGGGTCTATTAGACCCTAGATCTCTCCTCTGCCCTCAAAGCATCTGACCACACCAAGATCGGTGTGATAAAATGCTTCCCCAATTTCCCAATGGCGCTATTTACATCCGGCGAAATCTAAGTCATAAAATGCTCGTAGCTTCCGGTTTCTTAGGCCATAGAGATGCTTGGAGCCACTCTGGTCTCTGATCAGCTCTATGGTCAGCTGGCTGAATCACCGGCTGCATTCTCAGGTTCCCTGTTGAGACAAGAGAGCCAGAGAAAAACACGGAAGATGGTGGGGGGGGGCATTCCCTCCCACGGCTTGTAAAAGCAGTCTAGAGGCTAATTAGCTGCTAGGATTGCTTTTACATGAAAGCCGACCGCTGGCTGAAAAGAATGATACCAAGATGATACCTAAACCTGCAGGCATCATTCTGGTATAACCACTCAAAGTCGTGAATGGCGTACCTGAAGACAAAAAAATGGTTAACAATAAAGCACAGTAAACGGTAAACTATAAAAGATTGCATACCTGAAAAACATAAATGATAAAACATAATAAAAATAAAACATTGCAGAATAGAATACAGTAAAAAAGAGCAGAACAATAGAGAGAGAGAATAGAGAGAGAGAGAGAACAATAAAACGACAACTATTTTTTTTTATTTTATATATATTTTTTTTTGTTACACTTTTTTTGTAACTAACTTTTATAACTGTAACCGGTTCCAGGTTCGGGTCTCTCAAAATGCGATGGCATCTTGGGAGACCCTGTGAAAGTGTGTCCTAGTCTGTGCAATGCTGTACCCTACGCTAATACTCAACTAGTGAATGGTAGCGTTCAAAACATTCACCAATGCAAAGACCAGGATTGTCAGGACAGGAGGGACAATAATAGCAGGTGTCACGCCTATATCCGCGCTTGCTGCAGACACGACATCTTTTTTGGGGGGGTTCGTTGGGTAGGGGTACTCGGGAGGACATAAAGAAAATGCCTCTCATGCAGCCGACTGCATTTGGTTGGGGATGTGAATGGGGGAAGTACGGACGCTGCAGAAGTGGTTGGTTCCCAATTAGGATTGGCGAATGCAGCAGGAAGGGCACTATGGGCACGACGGGCCTGTGTTTGTCTTTTTGGTGGCAGCGGGACACTACTTTTGCTTGCCACCTTACCAGCTTGAACTGCACTTATGGGACTCGCCATGTCACCAAATGTTACTGCAGTGCTGGTTTGACTACGACCGGGGTGTAGTAGGCCGCTGGTGCTTGCCTGTTCACCAAAACGCTACCAAAAAAACTGTTAGCGATCGCAGGGATCAGGCCCGACTCTGCGAACGCTGCAGTTATGCGTTTAGTGTTTTGTAAGTGACAGTGATCGATCGATACTACACTTGGGTGGGCTGGGCTGGGCGGAGGGGCAAAACGCAGGTGCTAGCAGGTATCTGGGCTGATCCCATTAACACTGCGTTTTTGGGAACCCTAAACTACTGGGGACGCTAGTATAGATGTGATCGGATCAGATATTGATCCGTTCAGATACTATACCACTAAGGGAGGTGTATGCTGCGTGCGTGGGTGTTAGTGGTACTGGCGCTAACCTAACGCTGCTTGGGGCTGGTGCTTGCCAGTTCACCAAAATGCTACCAAAAAAACTGTTAACTATCGCAGGGATCAGGCCTGACTCTGCGAACGCTGCAGTTATGCATTTAGTGTTTTGTAAGTGACAGTGATCGATCGATACTGCACTTGGGTGGGCTGGGCCAGGCGGAGGGGCAAAACGCAGGTGCTAGCAGGTATCTGGGCTGATCCAGCTAACACTGCGTTTTTGGGAACCTTAAACTGCTGGGGATGCTAGTATAGATCTGATCGGATCAGATATTGATCCGTTCAGATACTATACCACTAAGGGAGGTGTACGGTGCGTGCGTGGGTGTTAGCGGTACTGGCACTAACCTGACGCTGCCTGGGGCTGGTGCTTGCCAGTTCACCAAAATGCTACCACAAAAACTGTTAGCGATCGCAGGGATCAGGCCTGACTCTGCGAACGCTGCAGTTATGCGTTTAGTGTTTTGTAAGTGACAGTGATCGATCGATACTGCACTTGGGTGGGCTGGGCGGAGGGGCAAAACGCAGGTGCTAGCAGGTATCTGGGCTGATCCCGCTAACACTGCATTATTGGGAACCCTAAACTGCTGGGGACGCTAGTATAGATTTGATCGGATCAGATATCGATCCGTTCAGATACTATACCACTAAGGGAGGCGTATGTTGCGTGCGTGGGTGTTAGCGGTACTGGCACTAATCTGACGCTGCCTGGGGAGACGCATATCACCGCCGGGTGATCAGGGGGCTAAACCTTTATTCGGTAATAAACGGCGGGTGCCCTGACACTATAAAAAATAAACGAACTAACCAGCGTCACCCGTAACACTTATACGGTGATCATTGGTGAAAGGGTTAACTAGGGGGCAATCAAGGGGTTAAAACATTTATTAGATAGTATATGGGGGTCCCTGACGCTATAAAACGCTGACGGTGAACCTAAATATTTACTTCCCTAACTAGCGTCACCAGCGACACTAATACAGCCATCAGAAAAATGATCGCTTAGCGACACTGGTGATGGGGGGTGATCAAGGGGTTAAAACTTTATTAGGGGGGGTTAGGGGGGTACCCTAGACCTAAAGGGGGCTAACCCTAACTGTCCTAACACTGTAACTGTCACAAACTGACACCATGCAGTAATCAGAAAAAAAAAAAAAAACTGCTTGGTGTCAGTTTGTGACGGGGGGGGGGGGTGATTGGGGGGTGATCGGGGGGCGATCGGGGGGGATCGGGGTGTTTTGTGTGCCTGGCATGTTCTACTGTGTGTGTGTGTGTTGTGCACTCACATTACAGTCTTCTCTCCTCGGCGCCGGAACAGAAAATACCGAGCCGAGGAGAGATGACATAATTTCCTTTGCTGCTGTTTAGCATACAGCAGCAAAGGAATGTTCCCATTGGCCGGCGGCGATCGCGAGGGGGGGGCCACGAACGGATGGCTTCCCCCTCACCTCCGATCGCCGGGGAACAAAACAGGACCGCCTCGGGCACGGGGGGGGGTCCGATTGGACCCCCCACCCGCGGGAGGCAAATCATGTGTATGTACGTGATTTTGCCTGCCCGTGCCGCCTTGCCGACGTACATCGGCGTGAGGCGGTCCTTAAGTGGTTAAGGTAGAAGAGATCCGCTCCTGCTTAAAGGATTACTTAGTTGAAAACAACACCCCAGATACATCCACCCTGACACAATGGGAGGCTCACAAATGTGTCATACGAGGGAAATTGATATCCCTTACAGCATCTGTTAAAAAAGCTAAGAAAGCCACTCTATCCAATCTATTCATGAAACTTGAAGCGTTACATAAACAAACTCTAGCGCAACAAACTCGCTCCGAGCTTACTGAGATCCGCACACTTATCAAAGACGAACTACACCTCAATCTTAAGAAAAAATTCATCCTTTCTCACAAACTATTCTATTCTTGTTTGGAAACAAGAGTGGCCACTTACTTGCAAGGGCATTACGCAAACAAAAAGCCAATAACACGATCCACCAACTACATTCTACTACTGGAAAGGCCCTTACACACAATGATGATATAGAAAAGGAATTCGCAAAATACTATTCCTCCCTCTACGACTTACGCACATCTGAGCCCACCTCAACCCTAGCATCACTGAGAGCCCAAAACGTTAAATCATTCCTAGAACAATATGCCCTCGGGAAAATATCCCTAGACGTAGCAGCAACTCTTGACGCACCAATCTCCTCCACGGAATGGGCACAGGCAATCAGACAGCTCAAACCTGGGAAGAGCCCAGGCCCAGATGGTCTCCCAGCGGTATATTACAAGACATTCTCCGACATTCTCCAAACCCCATTCCTCAAAACCTTTAATTCTCTCTCCCCCACAAATCCCCTTACAGGGGGAATGCATGAAGCTCACATAGTAGTCATTCCCAAAGAAGGTAAAGATCCCTCTCACACAAGTAACTACAGGCCAATCTCATTGTTAAACGTAGACATAAAAATATTTTCAAAAATACTAGCCAACAGACTGTTAACCCTTCTACCCTCCATCATTTCCCACGATCAAGTAGGTTTTATCCCTGGTCGTGAAGCCAGGGATAACACGAGCAAAGCAATCAACCTACACTACCTGATCACCCACACTAAGCAAAACGGTTTCTTCCTGTCATTAGACGCGGAAAAGGCGTTTGACAGAGTATCATGGGATTACATGATGGCAGTTTTACAAGCAATAGGACTTGGTCCCCATATGATTGGGCTCATTCTATCGTTATATAGCAGTCCCTCTGCTAAAGTGAGAGTCAATGGTACTCTGTCAGACACCTTCCCTATCCGCAATGGAACGAGACAGGGGTGCCCTCTGTCACCTGTCCGTTTTGTACTTACCCTCGATCCCTTCCTCCGCAAACTCAAACTTAACCCAAACATAAAGGGAATTAAATCATCAGAGAAAGAATATAAATATGCGGCATACGCAGATGACATACTATTGTTCCTCACACAACCGCTAACTACTTTACCAATATTATTAGCTGAATTTAAGCACTTCCAAGCCCTATCATATTTGAAAATTAACTTCACTAAATCTTTTGCACTTAACATATCACTAACCCAAAGTCAAGTGAACCAGTGTAAGGATAATTTCCCTTTACAATGGAAACAAGACTCGATAACATACCTAGGCATTCAGATTCCATCCAAACTCTCAGACTTATTTACCAAAAATTTCCTCCCCCTATTAAACAGACTAACTTCTCACCTCAAAACATGGAACAAACCAACATTTTCGTGGTTCGGCAGAGCGGCTATTCTAAAGATGAATGCTCTTCCATGAATCCTATATCTCTTACAGACGATCCCGATACAGATCCCCCCCTCGTTCTTCAAAACATACAGACAGTTAGGCTCCAATTTCCTGTGGGGAAAACACAGACATAGAATCAGTCACAACCTGCTCACTCGCCCGAAAAACCTAGGAGGAATAGGCCTTCCGAACATCTTCCACTACCACACCGCCACCCACCTAGCCAGGATAGTGGACTGGAATGTCCATACCCAACAGAAAGATTGGGTCTCTTTAAAAGCTTCCTTCACGAAATTATCCCTGAATTCACTCCCTTGGATCTCCCCTAACCAAATCTCACAAGACATTCAAGCACATCCGACGATAGGCCCCACCTTACAATGTTTTCACCAGACATGCAAGACTACCTCCATCTCCTCCACCTCCATTCCACTGACTCCAATAAAGTTGAATCCTGACTTCCCGCCAGGTATGCACCACCAATTTCTCGCTGACAACTTACCACAGGGACAAATCAGAGCCCACCAATTCCTCCAACAGGGCAAACTACTCCCTGCAGCGCAAATTGCAGCCCGTTTCGAAATGATGCCTATCCCGCGATGGACATATATAATGATAGCTCATTACCTCAAAACTTTAGACAAAAAGGGCCAATGTTCCAGACAGCTCACACCCTACGAAATATTATGTACCAAAACAACACCACAAGCACATCTTATCTCCCAAATACACAACCTCCTCTTCGCTGACCTTAAAGCAAATGACAGTCAGTTCTGCAGGAAGTGGGAAGCTGATTTATCCATCCAACTCTCGGAAGAGAGCTGGGAGCAAATATTCTTAAACATACACAAGGACTCAACTAATGTCTCTACCCAGGAGAATGGGTTCAAAATTCAGTCGAGATGGTACCATACCCCTGTACTGTTACACAAATTTAAAGCTGACATATCTGAAACATGCTGGAGGTGCCATCAAGAGAGGGGTACCCTTCTTCACATTTGGTGGTCTTGCACCCCCCTACAAGCCTTTTGGTCAGAGGTCCACCGCATAATCGCGCAAATGACCACCTACAATCCAGAATTCACCCCAGTCCAATTTCTCCTTCACCTTTCCTCCCTACCACACAATACTTAACATAAATCACTAATGATGCACATGATTAACGCAGCAAAACAATGCATCCCGTACATTGGAAATCAATTAAGATACCCACTCTCAAAGAATGGTTCGTCAGAATACACAGAGTAGCAGAAATGGAAAAACGAATACATATCGCTAGAGACACACTGACAAAATTCAGCCGTAAGTGGGCCTGTTGGACACATTATCAGACTTTGCCTGAATACAAGGTCATCCTGAATTCTCACACATAAAGGATAAGTATAACAGAGGTCATAACCTACATATAATCTAAATATCCTTACCAGTAATCCTCCCCTCGTTGAGGACTTACCCCTTTTTAAAATTACTCAAGCTCCTTTAAAATACCAAGACTAAATACCATTTACCAAGGGAAGTCAGAGACCTCCCGTCCTACCTCCCCCATCTTCTCCTTTCCCCTTCCATCCCCCACCAATCCCACTGCCCACCTTCCTACCTCCCATCCTCCCCTTCTCCCCTTCTCCTTTTCCTACGCCCTCTATCTAGACACCCATACAAGCACATAGGTCACCCACTTCACATACCAATTAAATACCCAACTTATGAGATGTACTCCAGATATACACGAAACTGTTCTGAACGTTTAATGAGTGGACCCTTATACATTACGTGATAAATACATCACACTTCCGATAGAATTCTTACGCAATTCTCATGCCAATTATCTGGTACATACAGAATCTCTTACTGAAAGTAGAACATACTTCCAATGGAGTCTCAGTTTGAGGGCAGTTAAGACCCAATTAAGGATATACGTTGGGTTCACACCCCTTTAATAACTAGTCTAGTATGTAAGTGATTATCAATACCGGCTGGGAATTTTGTTATGATAAAACTTCATAATTTGACAATTTCATGATTTATGTTCAATGTTAAATGTAAAACAATTGCTGTAAAGACTTTATAATCTTCAATAAAATACTTTGAAAAAAAAAAAAAGAAGTCATCCCAGACATCCCAGACACAAACTCGAGCTAGACAGAGCCCACAGAGCTCTTCAACCCCCTCGCCAAGATGGGCTCCTGAGGGATGTAGTGGTGAAACCCCACTACTATGGAATCAAAGAGGAAATCATGAGAAGGTCCCGAACCATGGACAACCTCTCAATACAGGGAAACAAAATACAAATTTTCGCGGACATATCCACAACCACAATTCAAAAGTGGAGAACCCTAAAGCCTCTTCTTGAAATCCTAACACAGAAATCCATAAAATATTGCTGGCCCTTTCCTTTCCGCCTTCAAATTCAACATAAGGACAAATTTTACAGCTTCTCTAACTTTCAAGAAGGTGAACACTTACTCCTGCGACTAGGCTTCATCATCAAAGAATTACCCCTCCAGGAGTCTACTCACCGACCAGGTTCCTCCAAAAGGCCCCCACCAGGAAGCCCCATTACTCCGATTTGGAACAAGCAGCAAACGAAGAGACATCGGGAATTCCACCCACTGAGATGACTCCTTATTCCACCTATCCTCCAAGGATATTGTTCTCTCATCTCGGGTTTATTTTTTTTTTACCAACTGTGTAGTGACCTGAACTACACCCACCAACTTCCTTGCACCACTCACGGGTGTGGGTCATTCTTCCGATAAACCCGTGTCAAATCCCTTCCTCGAAGCTCGTGAGAGAAGGCCCCCTATGAGGATTTTCTTTCTGAGTGGACCTCACGATTTAATATTCTGGACTGAGTTCTCTAATCTCAGGATATCCATGCTATTCATCATGGTCTTGATGCTAATCCTTACCCTATCCCCTTCCCCTCCATTTACCCTTTCCACCTCCTTCCCTCCCCCCCCCCCCCCCCTCCTATATTACCCAAGGACATTTCCCAAGAGTATTGTCTGAAGTTCTAATTGTCTGTTTAAAGGTTCATTGGTTTGTCAAAGTTACCCTTTTGTTTTTATTTTTGTTATTTTTTAGAGCTCCCCAGCTCCCCAGCTTCAAGGGCCCACAATACTCTCATGTTTGGGGACCCAGCAGCCTGAGCAGCCATGCATGTCACTCCCTCTGCTGTGATCTAGAGGGGTTTTTCCAGGTGGCATCAGAACAGAAACCCCTCCAGAGGTTGTTTTTTTTTTCCGAGACCTCTTTTTTGTGGGTCTCGGTCCAGGTCTTGGCTTGCCAGTCCTGTCTGCTACTTTCCTAGGTGATCTCGCCTAGGACTGCTCACCTTCCTATTTCACCTTCTTATCTCAATTACTGTGTTCTATTACTCTTTCCCTCCTATGTTTTGCATCCTTTTACCTTCTCTCCCCTTATACTCCCCCGAAGGAACCAGCACGGAAGGCTACCGCCAACCAAAAGCTCCACATGAGATACCGTCTCGGTCTTTCTAGAACCAAAACCCGATCAACTAGGTCTCAGGTAGGTCCTTACTACATGTACTTGCGCCCACCCTCTCATGCTCATGGCTGACCCCTCATCTTTGCAGATAGCCTCACACATTACCCAAGGTCTAAACTCCCCCACAAAAAGATGCAAAGCCTTCCAAAGCTATAACTCTAGGGAATTAGACATAATTCTCCTTCAGGAAACCCATTTCCCTAATAGTTATACCCTCTCTTTTCTCCATAACAAGTATCCCACCTTTTTCTTAGCGAACGCAGATGACAAGAAAAGGGGGGTAGCTATACTATTTTCCAAACTGATTTCTTTTGCTCACTCTTTGACTATTAAAGATAAAGAAGGGAGATACATTCTAGTCAAAGGCACGATAGAGGGAAACCTTTACACCAGGGATCTCAAACTGGTGGCCCTCCAGCTGTTGCGAAACTACAAGTCCCATGAGGCATTGCAAGGCTGACAGTTACAAGCATGACTCCCACAGGCAGAGGCATGATGGGACTTGTAGTTTCGCAACAGCTGGAGGGCTGTTTGAGATCCCTGCTTTACACCATCATATCCTATTATGCACCCAACCGAGGCCAGGCTAAATTCTTCTCTTCACTGCTCACATCCCTCTCCCCCCACTTTGAGGGCAGGGTGATCATGGGTGGTGACTCCAACATCACTTTCGATCAGTTGCTGGATAGATCAGCCCAGGGGATTCCCCACCTCAAAAAAACCCCCAAACAAAGTCTCCAAATTGCCAGACTCCTCCACTCACTAGGCCTTATTGACACCTGGAGGGAACTAAACCCATCTGCAAAAGATTATACACACTACTAAGCCCCACATAAAACATACGCTAGAATCGATCACATATTTTTACCCACCTCTGAAATACACACAGCCTCCCATGCCTCCATAAAAGATGTTCCATGGTCTGATCACTCCTTAGTGACACTGAAACTTTCAAACTCTATGTCTCCCCCAGGAACACGCCAGTGGCGCCTAAATGAAAAGATCCTCTCCAATTCAGTGCATCGCATTATGTTGGAAAAGGACATTAGGGAATACTTCCTGATAAACAACACCGCTGATATCTCCCCAAGCACTCTTTGGAGTGCCCACAAGGCAGTAATAAGAGGAAAGATCATTCAACTTTCCTCCAGACTAAAACGTGAACGACAATCGGAAGTCCTAAAATTAGAAAGAGAATTCAAAGAACTTAGCTCGTTTCAAAAGTGGAATCCCACCCACACTACTCTTTCCAATCTAGAATCCACCAGGTTAGCTCTCAACCTAGCCCTCACCTCCAATGCAGAAGAACATCTTCAATGGATCAGCGGTAGTCACTACATGCGGGCGAACAAGTTTGCGGCTAAACTAACCCCTAAACAAAGGATTTTTGCCCTTCCCAAAATCAAATCTCTGTCGGGTTCTCTGACCCAAAACCCTAAAAGGATCCTGGAAGCCTTCCAGTCTTTTTATTCCAATCTATACTCTGACGACAGCCCTGACACAACAACCTTTACTCCTTCTTGGATAATATCCCTCTCCCGAAACTCTCAGACTCCCACCGCTCCATCTTGGATTCACCATTTCAGGAATCCGAGATCGGAGCGGTCATTAAAGATCTTAAAAAAGACTCCGCCCCAGGCCCTGACGGTTTTTCAAACCACTATTACAAAACCTTCACAGATGCGCTCTCTGCGTATCTGGTCCGTTTCTTCAACTCTTTAAGCAAAGCCTCCCCCCTTGATCCAGCAGCCAACCTAGCTTACATATCGATCATTCCCAAACTGGGCAAAGGCCCCAGCGAAGTTAGCAACTATAGACCAATTTTGTTAATCAACAACAATTTAAAAATGATGACGAAGATTTTGTCGAACAGACTGGCATCATTTATAGGTTCATATATCCATAAGGATCAGGTGGGATTCATCCCAGGAAGGCAGGGACCGGATCAGATACGGAGAGCAGTAAACACAATTTCCCTTATGAAATCAGGACGGGATGGTGGTCCCCCCCAGGAAGGCTTCCTTCTATCCATAGATCTACAAAAAGCATTTGATACAGTTGCCTGGCCCTACCTCTTTACAATACTCCAGAAATGGGGCTTTGGCTCCGACTTCATTAAAATACTAGAAGCCCTCTATTTCCAACCCAAGGCACAGGTCAGATTACAGGGACATCTCTCAGAACAGTTCCCCATTCAGAAAGGCACAAGGCAGGGATGCCCCCTCTGCCCTCTTCTCTTCGCGGTAGCCATAGAAACCTTGGCCATCGCAATAAGACTGCACCAAGATATTCACGGAGTCCGCTGCGGCCAATCGACGCACAAATGTGCATTATTCGCGGATGACGTTCTCCTCTTTATTAGATCCCACTTTATCTCTACTCCTAACATATCCCAACTACTCCACGATTTCGAGCACGCTTCGGGCCTAAAAGTAAACATGTCAAAATCAGTTGCCCTTAACATATCAACTCCCCAAGACATGGTTGACAGACTAATAAAAAATAAATAAAGTGCGCTAATTATATGAAAATACACACATAGATGTGAATACATGTGGGTAGTAGTAAAAACCACAATCTACTGAGAGCAAGTAAATGACTCCATGAGTGGTAAAAATATATAAGTGCAAAACATAAAAACTCAAATAAAAAGAAGAAACAAAAAATGTGTACTTCCCCCCCTCTCCAGGCGTTTCACTTGGACCAGCCCGGATCGGAGACAACATTCCTAACAGCTGCTGGGGAGATCTTCTCATTACATGGTCCCTGCAGAGGGCAAAAATCTGCATGCCTGATAGACCCTACCAAGGAGGGGGTCCAACACGGAGGGTAAGAGTCCACCTTTATCACTTTCTCACTTATTGGAGTCACCGCCAGTGGATTTGCACCATCCTGCACACCTCTCTCCTTTGTCAATCCACTCATAGGGGGATTAGTTGCTGCTGAGCTGTATAGTGGATGGAAGCTTTTTTTCACTGATGAACTTTTTATATTTGAACCCATGGACTGAGTTTGTTTGATTTTCAGATTTTCACGCTATTAATATCATTGTATTTCACATGTACACATTTTTTGTTTCTTCTTTTTATTTGAGTTTTTATGTTTTGCACTTATATATTTTTACCACTCATGGAGTCATTTACTTGCTCTCAGTAGATTGTGGTTTTTACTACTACCCACATGTATTCACATCTATGTGTGTATTTTCATATAATTAGCGCACTTTATTTATTTTTTATTTTTCATGGTATACACAGATATTGGTGTATTTTGTGTGCAGCTTTTACCTTTGACCTTTTTTGCTCTGCAGCGCAGTTTTTCTTTTTATGGTTGACGGACTGAAGGACCACTTCCCATTTTCCTGGAGCCCCACCTCTATTCCCTATTTAGGTATTAATCTCACATCTAGAATCGACCAATTATACAAATATAATTACCCCCACATGTTTAAAAAAATGACAGAAGATCTAACCCAATGGTCCCTATACAAACTGCCCTGGTTAGGCAGAGTAAATGCAGTTAAGATGACTCTCCTGCCCAGAATACTGTACCTATTCCGCTCCCTTCCTATCCCACTAATCAAATCACACATCAAAAACTTACAATTCGCGATCGTCCATTTTATTTGGGACAAAAAGGACACCGACTTTCCAAGGATGTCCTTTTCAGACCCAGAACAAAAGGAGGCCTAGGACTACCCAACCTATGGTGGTACTATCAAGCAGCCCAGCTTAGCCAGTTCTCGATAATCTACCTTAACCTCTTGCCGACTGTCTAACGATATACTGCGGCAGAATGGCACGGGCAGGCAAAATCACATACCTGGTACTGCGATCGCTAACAGTTTTTTTGGTAGCGTTTTGATACAGTCGCTAACAGTCAGGAGCTTTTTTACCTGTGAGTCTCACTAGTGTACCACTAAATTTAGAGCCCAAAATGGCAAATCAAAGGTACACTAATGAAGAGGCCTACATGTTTCTGAGCATGACAGATGAGGAAGTCACTTATCTGTCAGATTCAGGCTCAGAATACGATCCTGTAGACAACAGCGGCTCCATGACAGATAGTGAGGTAGAAAGAAATCCTGGATAGCCGCACTCTGGGATAAGGACATCTTTATTTCAATAAAATCCAAACATACAGTCAATTGCAGAGATGTACAGGGTGGTAGACTGCTAACGCGTTTCACATTATTTGGATGCTTATTCGTAGCTAGAGAGGGATAGTAGTAGTGTGGTATAAATAGAAAAGTGAAAAAGTAAAAGAGGGGGGGCGGGGTATGCATGCCGGTAAAACAACCAATCACCATGCTGCATAGCAAACCCACCCTCTCAGTGTGATTAAAACAATACTGATCCCATTAAAAAACTACACCTGCTAAAAGAGGAGAGAAAACATCCATTGTTAACCTAACCAAAATGCACAATGAAAAATATAAGTAGACAAAACTGTCATGCCAATAAAAATCAGCGCGAACTCATAAAAATAACTGAAAAAAAGAGAAAAGAAAAAGGTAGGTATTGGATGCTAAAAACCCTCCATAGCAGGTGAAGCCGCAACAATGGAACAAACTTGGGTAGTTGGGAGTGCTAAAAAGGTGTCAAAGTACTCTCACAACCCTAAAACAGCAAATGTGCATAAGCAGTTTAAATGAAATATACACACATTTTCATGAGATCAAAGTACAAGCATATTAGACATGAGATCAGCGTGTATATTCATTAAACATGAAATTTAGTGCCAATACCAAAACTTACCGATGTGGACAGGAATACTTTAGAAGCCAAAATTACCAAGAAGGAAATTGAACAGGCAATTTTTACATTTCCCCCAAACAAAGCTCCTGGCCCAGACGGGTTTCCAGCAGACTTCTATAAGGCAAACGTGGAAGTCCTGGCCCCGAGAATTAACACACTACTGGCATACTGTCATGAACATGACGCCCTGCCTGATTCCATGTTGGAGGCTTATATGGTCCTTTTACTAAAGCCAGGGAAAGACCCACAGGAATGTGCCTCATATCGGCCCATAGCCTTACTAAATACAGATCTTAAAATTCTGACTAAAGTATTGGCCATGAGGTTGGCTACAGTAATCCCCTCGATCATCAACATAGACCAAACCGGCTTCATGCCGGGGAAGTCGACAGACACTAACTTGAGGAGATTATTTACTCACTTGCAAGTTCACTCAATGACCCCTGGAACTAGAATAGTAGTATCTATTGACTTTGAAAAGGCCTTCGATTCAGTGGATTGGGCCTTCATGTTCAAGGTCCTGGAGATTATGGGATTTGGGCCATACTTTAGGAGGTGGGTGGCCATGCTTTATAATCATCCAAAAGTAGCAATTAGATTGGGAACCTCCATCTCAGATTTCTTTGAAGTAGGTAGGGGAACTAGGCAGGGTTGCCCGCTATCCCCTTTCTGTTTGCCATTGCACTGGAACCTCTGGCAGTTGCATTGAGATCATCCAGCGCAATAAAATCCATTCGGGTAGGCACCATAAAGGAAACTTTGGCACTTTACGCAGACGACATGCTGCTCTTTTTGGAGGACCCCAGGGACTCCTTAAGAGCTGCACTAGGAATTATTAATCGCTTCGCAATCTTTTCAGGTCTAAAAGTGAATTGGAATAAGTCATCAATCCTACCAATAGACCCGAGGGCTAGAGCAGATGCAGACCCTGACTTGCAATTAGAGTTGGTTACCCCAATTAAGTACCTTGGCATACAGATCACAGTGAACATTTAAGAATACATATCTCTTAACCTGTCACCCCTAATAACATTGTTAAAGCAGAAAGTACTAACATGGACAAAACTTCCGCTATCATTAATAGGTCGCATCAGCTTATTGAAAATGAAATTTCTCCCGGTGGTATTATATTTTCTGAGACATGCACCTGTCTGGGTTCCGAAATCGTATTTTCGAAAGCTGGACAGTATCATCTCATCCTTCCTTTGGGCCTCTAAACCTCCAAGAATTGGGTATAGGGTGTTGCAGGAACCAGGAGATCAGGGAGGCCTGGCATTGCCAGATTGGCAAAAATACTACATAGCGGGACAGCTGGTCTTTGCACATAGGTGGCTGACGACTGAGGATGGAGACGCAGCTACAGTACTGGAAGAGGCACACTTGGGGTCCTATGAAAGTCTTAAGTTTGCTCTGTTTAGGGGCTCCAGGTCTGAGTTACCTCTAACATTGACAATGAAAGCCACTATTAAGGCCTGGGAAACAGCAGTTAAAATAGCATGTCCAAGTTACGGGGGAGTGTCACCGTCAACTCCCTTATGGATGAACCCAAAGCTAACACAATTTTATAATTTACCGGATCCCATGATCTGGGCAGTCAAAGGTATCAAGAAGCTAGGAGATATTACAATGTATGGTGAACTTTTAACTTTTTCACAATTACAGTCAAGGCATGATCTCCCAAACTCTTACCTATTTAGGTTTTTGCAAATTCGTCATGCATATCAGGTGCAGTTTCGCGAGGCGAGGGTAGAATCCTTGCCCTCGTCTCTTGAAACCATGTTATCAGACGTTGATCTGGTCAAGCCTCTCTCAAATACTTACAAGGAATTCTTTAAGGTAACACCATTGGCGATTGCTAAATGCAGAGAAAAATGGGAGGGGGAAGTCCCAGAGGTACAGGGAGAGGACTGGGATGATTTATGGACGCAGCCATTTAAACATCTGGTATCGGCGAGAGATAGGCTGATTCAGTTTAAATTCCTGCATAGGAGCTACTTTACGCCTGCTAGACTGAATAAGATTTTTCCCATGGTATCGGCAGAATGCTGGAGATGCTGTTATTCGCCAGCTGACGCTGATCACATTTTTTGGAGCTGCCCACACATTCAAAAATTTTGGACTGATGTCACGACATGTATTTCTGAAGTGATATCAGTACCAATCCCAATGAATGTTAAGGTGTGTTTGCTAGGATTGGTAGATGAAGTTGTACCCTCACGAGCCATGCGAACAATGCTAAATGTCCTGTTTTTCTATGGTAAGAAAGCCATCCTCTTAGAGTGGAAAAAATCTAATGCCGCGTACACACGGTCGGACTTTCCGGCATACTTGGTCCGGCGGACCAGAGTGTGCCGGACAATCCGCCCGTGTGTAGGCACCGGCGGACTTTTCCGGCGGACTTTTTCCCAAAAGCCCGCCGGACCTAGATTTGAAGAAAGTTCTAAATCTTTCCGCCGGACTCAGTTTCGGGCGGAAAGTCCGCTCGTGTGTGTGCTGGTCCGACGGAAAGCCCGCTCGTGTGTAGGCTGGTCCGACGGACCAGATACAACACGAGGGCAGGGTATTGCATCTCACGCTCGCTGCAATAGGAAAAACACATTTTCCTATTGCGGCGAGCGCGGGGCATACCAGGCCCTTAGGTCTGGTATGGATTATAAAGGGGAACCCCGCTACGCCGAAAAAACGGCGTGGGGTCCCCCTAAAATCCATACCAGACCCCGATCTGAGCACGCAGCCTGGCCGGTCAGGAAAGGGGGTGGGGACGAGCGAGCGCCCCCCCCCCCCTCCTGAACCGTACCAGGCCGCATGCCCTCAACATGGGGGTGGGTGCTTTGGGGGAGGGGGGCGCCCTGCGCCCCCCCCCCAAAGCACCTTGTCCCCATGTTGATGGGGACAAGGGCCTCTTCCCGACAACCCTGGCCGTTGGTTGTCGGGGTCTGCGGGCGGGGGCTTATCGGAATCTGGGAGCCCCCTTTAATAAGGGGGCCCCCAGATCCCGGCCCCCCACCCTATGTAAATGAGTATGGGGTACATGGTACCCCTACCCATTTACCTAGGAAAAAAGTGTAAGTAATAAAACACACTACACAGGTTTTTAAAATATTTTATTAAACAGCTCCGGGGGGGGGGATCTTCCTCCGGCTTCGGGGGTCTTCTTCCGGCTTCGGGGGTCCCTCCGCTTCATCTTCTCCCGGCGTCCGGTTGGTTCTTCTCCGCTCTCTTCTCCCGGTGTTCCTGTTCTTCGGCCGGCTCCTCTGCTGTCTTCAAGTAGCTCTCTTGCCAGCAGAGGTCCGGACTTCTGGGCTTCTGGGCTTCTCTTCCCCAGATGTTGACACGACGCTCTCTCCTGCTGGACTGCTCTCCGAGGGCTGCGTTGTGACTTATATAGGTGGAGACCCCGCCCCCTTTTGATGTCACAGTCCCTGGGCATGCTGGGACTGTGACGTTTTAGGGGGCGTGGTCAACATCACCCAGTGACCACGCCCCCTAAAACGTCACAGTCCCAGCATGCCCAGGGACTGTGACATCAAAAGGGGGCGGGGTCTCCACCTATATAAGTCACAACGCAGCCCTCGGAGAGCAGTCCAGCAGGAGAGAGCGTCGTGTCAACATCTGGGGAAGAGAAGCCCAGAAGCCCAGAAGCCCAGAAGCCCAGAAGTCCGGACCTCTGCTGGCAAGAGAGCTACTTGAAGACAGCAGAGGAGCCGGCCGAAGAACAGGAACACCGGGAGAAGAGAGCGGAGAAGAACCAACCGGACGCCGGGAGAAGATGAAGCGGAGGGACCCCCGAAGCCGGAAGAAGACCCCCGAAGCCGGAGGAAGATCCCCCCCCCCGGAGCTGTTTAATAAAATATTTTAAAAACCTGTGTAGTGTGTTTTATTACTTACACTTTTTTCCTAGGTAAATGGGTAGGGGTACCATGTACCCCATACTCATTTACATAGGGTGGGGGGCCGGGATCTGGGGGCCCCCTTATTAAAGGGGGCTCCCAGATTCCGATAAGCCCCCGCCCGCAGACCCCGACAACCAACGGCCAGGGTTGTCGGGAAGAGGCCCTTGTCCTCATCAACATGGGGACAAGGTGCTTTGGGGGGGGGGGCGCAGGGCGCCCCCCTCCCCCAAAGCACCCACCCCCATGTTGAGGGCATGCGGCCTGGTACGGTTCAGGAGGGGGGGGGCGCTCGCTCGTCCCCACCCCCTTTCCTGACCGGCCAGGCTGCGTGCTCGGATCGGGGTCTGGTATGGATTTTAGGGGGACCCCACGCCGTTTTTTCGGCGTAGCGGGGTTCCCCTTTATAATCCATACCAGACCTAAGGGCCTGGTATGCCCCGCGACGGGGCTAGTAAGGTGTCAATCTCGCCGATAAAAGAGGCAAGATTGACATCCTTTTCTAGTCCCGTCGCACCTGAGTCACGTTCAAAATGAACGGACTTGTCCGTGTGTGGGCAAGTCCGTTCATTCTGAAAGTCCGCCGGAACTCCGGCGAAAGTCCGTCGGAAAGACGGGCGGACTTAGCCCGCCGGAAAGTCCCGGCGTGTGTGGGCAAGTCCGTCCGTTTTAAAGTCCGGCGCACCTGGCGGACAAAGTCCGTCGGAAAGTGTGCCGGACCAAGTAGGATAGAAAGTCCGCTCGTGTGTACGCGGCATAAGGCCCCGAGTTTTGCTGCATGGAAAGGCCTGGTAAACTCCATGCTTCCGTATTACAAAGCCACATACGAGGCCAGTGGCTGTATGAAAAAATTTGATAGGGTGTGGCAAGCGTGGTTTAAATCCAATAGCACAGTGGGCTAATGGGGGAATAATTTAATTTAATTTAATTTAATTCAATATAATTTAATGTAAACAAAGTGATACCCTATGTTGGAAAATAAATGCCAGAAGGTCCTAATCAATTAATGTCAAATACTACATTTTGATAATAGAGACACTGAATGCTGCAACTTCCGTCACAAGGGGAATAGGGCGTACATACCATGAAAATTGCTGTATAGATTTATGATAACATGTCAAGCTGTGGTTCAAGGGGTGGGAAAGATTGTTAGATAGTTGGTCTTTGTTAGACAGACAATAGGGTCATGTTGACCCTATGGACACGGTCCTCTGGACGAGTCCATTGTTGTATGATATATAAAAAAGAAAAACAATAAACAGAATTTTATAAAAAAAAAAAAAAAACATGAAATTTAGAGATTTATGCACATTACTCCTCCAACTCCTCCAATCATTCTTAACCACTTGTATTTTATAGACGAGAGAGTTGACAAAAATATATGCAGTGAAAAAATACATACATAGATCTGAAAAAAGGGTCGGTCCAACTACCCGAAAGAGTGGTTACAAATGTGTCAAAAGTATCAAACATGTAGCATTGCATCCAAAGCACTGGTGTCAGATAAGTCTTTACTTTCTGAAAAGAAAAAACAGTAAAAAACAGATAAACAGAAGCATGAAAATGGATAAGACACCAGATGAACCACAAAAAAGTATAGATAAATATCCATTGTTGTTGATATTAAACTCCCATGACAATATCATGTTAGCTGTGCAGTCAATAATGAAAAGGTGTATGATCAACCACATAGGAAACATAGAAAAACCCAACAAAGGAACCAAAACAAAGAACCGAATGAACTATTAAATTAATGCAGTTTCCACATAGATCAACATGCTGGCAGACTATGCTACAACAGCAAATGTATAGAGACCATAAGTCTCACTCCATGTGCTGAAATAGGTTGAGTTGAATAATAACACGAAAGAGAGTAACCTCAAACGCACACAGATATAGTAGGGTGGCTATAGAATCTGCATCAAACAAAGCCCAGACCTGCATCCAAAAGAAAAATTAAGAATTATTAAAGCGGCCTTGCTACATACTACCATGCGATTGGAAATTCCCAAAGTCTCACTTCTCGTGCTGCAAAACACCATGGCTCACTATAAGAATACCATAAATCTAGAGTGGAATTGGCAAAAATAATAAAGCCAAAAGGCAAAAAGAGCAAAATGGTCTATAACAAACCTAACAGCATTGAGCCATGTATTCGGAGACTTCAGAGAGTCTCACTTGAAGTGCTGCAGCATCTCACAGTTGACTGTCAAAAAATTATGTCAATGGGACTATAGCTTATTGTATCTGACTAGATAAAACTAGTTTTTTATATTATATATTATTAAGGCGGCCTTGCTACATAATACCATGCAATTAGAGATTCCCAAAGTCTCACTTCTCGTGCTGCAGGACGCCACGGCTTGCTATTAAAACGCTACAAATCTAGAGTGGGACTGACAAAAATAAAACCAAAAGGCAGAAAGGACAAAAAAGTCCATAACAAGCCTTGCTGTATTATGCCATGCATTCGGAGACTCAAAAAGAGTCTCACTTAAAGAGTCTCACTCAAACTGCTGAAAAAAAATATATAGTGCTACTTGCTATGGCATAAGACTGAAGCCTAAAAAAACTTAGGTCTAGGGAATCGTGTTTCCCATCTACCAAAAGTGCAAAATGTATGAGTATTTGGAAACCTTGCTGCATAGTGCCGTGTGATTAGAAATTCCCAAAGTCTCACTTTTCGTGCTGCAGAACACCATGGCTCGCTATAGGAATACCATAAATCTGGAGTGGGATTGACAAAAATAATAATAAAGCCGAGAGGCGAGAAAAACAAAATGGTCTATAACAAACCTAACTGCATTATGCCATGTATTCGGAGACTCGAAAGGGTCTCACTTGAAGTGCTGCAGCACATCACAGTTAACTATCAAAAAAATGTATGTCAATGGGACTACAGTTTAGTATATCTGACTAGTTAGACCAGTCTTTTTATATTATATATTGTTATGGCAGTTTGCTGCATAATACCATGCAATCAGAAATTCCCGAAGTCTCACTTCTCGTGCTGCAGGACACCACGGCCCGCTATAGAGACACCACAAATCCAGAGTGAGACTGACAAAAAATAATAAATAAAGCCAAAAGGCGGAGAAGACAAAATAGTCTATACCGAGCCTTACTGTATTATGCCGTGCATTCGGAGACTCAAAAGGGTCTCTTGAGGAGTCTCACTCAAACTGCTGAAAAAAATGCTACTACTTGTTATGGTATAAAGCTGAAGCTGACAGATAGCTCTGACGACAGAGTCGTGGTCCCTGCCAAGGTCAGGCGTACCAGACCCCAAACTTCTTCTGTCGTTGATGTGCAAGAACCGCAGGTCCCTCGTATAGAGCAGAGCAGTACTAGCGCCACTAATCCTTCTGGTGAACTGGCAAGCACCAGCGGCCTAGTACACCCTGGTCGTACATCCAGCACTGCAGTATCACGTGGTGACGTGGCGAGTCCCATAAGTGCAGTTCAAGCTGGCGAGGTGGCAGGCACAAGCAGTGTCCCACTGCCACCAAGAAGATGAACACAGGCCCTTTGTGCCCATAGTGCCCTTCCTGCTGCATTCGCCAATCCTAATTGAACCCACCACTTCTGCAGCACCCGTACTTCCCCCATTCACTGGCCAACTCAGGTGGAAACAGTTGATTTTACGTTACTTGATTTTTATTCGCTGTTTTTCATTGAAGATTTCTATAGATCTATTGTGGACCAAAGCAATTTGTATGCTGGTCAACACATCGCCACTATTCCCCAGTCCTCCCTTGCCAGAGATTGGAGACCAATTACGGTCTCCAAATTTAAGCTCTTTCTGGGCCTTTCCCTCAACATGAGCATAACCAAAAAGAGTGAGTTGCAGTCATATTGGTCCACTGACCCAATTCACAATATGCCCGTGTTCTCTGCCTCCATGACCAGGGCACGATATGAGCAGATCTTGCGGTTCATGCACTTCAATGACAATGAACTCTGTCGTCCTCGTGGAGACCCTGGATACGATTGGCTCTACAAAATTCGGCCCCTTATAAACCACTTCAACCAACGTTTTGCAGACTTGTTTACTCCCCTTTAAGTTGTCTGCGTTGATGAGTCCCTGATTAAGTTTTCTGGCTGCTTGTCATTCAAACAGTGCCTTCCCAGCAAGCGTGCCAGATACGGGGTCAAGATGTATAAGCTCTGTGACAGGGCCACAGGCTATACATGTAGTTTTATGGTTTACGAGGGAAGAGATAGTCACGTAGAGCTGACAAACTGCCCTGACTACATAGGAAGCGCTGGCAAGATTGTGTGGGACTTGGTGTCACCCTTATTCGGAAAGGGGTACAACTTGTACGTGGACAATTATTACACGAGCGTGCCACTTTTTAGTCACTTGTTTGATCAGCAGATTGGAGCATGTGGCACCGCGCGACCTAATCGCCGGGGCTTTCCCCAGTGGCTTGTAGATTCCCGTCTTAGGCTGGGGGGAGAGAGCCTGCTTGCAGTGTAATAATTTGCTCGCTATGAAGTGGAGGGATAATAAGAATGTTTTCGTTCTTACCTCACTTCATGCAGACACGACGGTCCAAATTACTACAGCGACTGGTGTTGTGGAGAAACCCCTGTGTGTCCACGAATATAACCAAAATATGGGAGGGGTGGACCTCAATGACCAGTTGTTGGCGCCGTACCTAGTTGCCCGTAAGGCCAGACGCTGGTACAAAAAAGTGTCTGTTTATTTATTTCAATTGGCTTTGCTGAACGCTCATGTGCTATACAGAGCTTCAGGACGGACTGGATCCTTCCTTAAATTTCAGGAAGAGATCGTCAGAGCCCTTCTGTTTCCAGACGGTGCTCCACCTCACCTTCCCCAACCAAATGCAGTAAGCCAGCTTATTTTCTTTATGTCCTCTCGAGTACCCCTACCCAACGAGCCCCCAAAAAAGATGCTGTGTCTGCAGCAAGCGCGGATATAGGCAACCCGCTATTATTGTCCCTCCTGTCCTAAAAATCCTGGTCTTTGCATTGGTGAATGTTTTAAATGCTACCATACACTATGATATGTTGAGTATTAGCGTAGGGTACAGCACTGCACAGACTAGAACACACTTTCACAGGGTCTCCCAAGATGCCATCGCATTTTGAGAGACCCGAACCTGGAAACGGTTACAGTTACAAAAGTTACAGTTACAAAAAAAGTGTAAAAAAAAAATAAAATAAAAAAAAGTTAAAAAAAACAAAACAAAAAAACAATATATATAAAATAAAATAAATAAAAAATATATAAAATAAAAGAAAACAAAAATAGTTGTCCTTTTATTGTTCTCTCTCTATTGTTCTGCTCTTTTTTACTGTATTCTATTCTGCAATGTTTTATTGTTATTATGTTTTATCATGTTTGCTTTATAGGTATGCAATTTTTTTATACTTTACTGTTTACTGTGTTTTATTGTTAACCATTTTTTTGTTTTCAGGTATGCCATTCAGCTGCAGAGCGGATTTATTTAACTTGACAGCAACAGCGTTTGCTCCCACAATACATAAAGCCGTGACTCCAGCGATATCGGAGGTGATTTCACCACCACAGTTACATACTTCAGTATATATGCCGAAGCATGAGGGCAGCAGGGGCGGAGGAGTGATTTGCTCCTACCTTTTGCGGGAGGATGCCCCCATGCTTCGGCATATATATATTTTAGGCACAGGTTGCTTTAAATGTTTTATTTTTTACTATGTTTTTTTTTGTATTTGCTTTGCAGGTATGGTAAGTCTAATGCCCCGTACACACGGTCGGATTTTCTGACGGAAAATGTGTGATAGGACCTTGTTGTCAGAAATTCCGACCGTGTGTAGACTCCATCACACATTTTCCATCGGATTTTCCGACACACAAAGTTTGAGAGCAAGCTATAAAATTTTCCGACAACAAAATCTGTTGTCGGAAATTCCGATTGTGTGTACACAAATCCGACGGACAAAGTGCCACGCATGCTCAGAATAAATAAAGAGATGAAAGCTATTGGCCACTGCCCCGTTTATAGTCCCGACGTACGTGTTTTACGTCACCGCGTTTAGAACGATCGGATTTTCAGACAACTTTGTGTGACCGTGTGTATACAAGACAAGTTTGAGCCAACATCCGTCGGAAAAAATCTTAGGATTTTGTTGTCGGAATGTCCGAACAAAGTCCGACCGTGTGTACGGGGCATTACTGTTATACTGTAATGTTACTTTGTTTTACTGTATTGTTAACCATCATTTGCTTAGCAGGTACGCCATTCAGTTGCAGCGCGGATTTATTTATCTTGACAGCAACAGCGTTTGCTCCCAAGATACATAAAGCCGTGACTCCAGCACTGTCGGAGGTGATTTCACCACCACAGTTACATACTTCAGCATATATGCCGAAGCATAGGGAAAGCAGGGGCAGAGGAGCGATTTGCTCCTACCTTTTGTGGGAGGATGCCCCCATGCTTCGGCATATATATATTTTAGGCACAGGTTGCGTTAAATGTTTTATTTTTTACTATGTTTTTTTTGTATTTGCTTTGCAGGTATGGTAAGTCTTATTGTTATACTGTAATGTTACTTTGTTTTATTGTTAACCATCATTTGCTTAGCAGGTACGCCATTCAGTTGCAGCACGGATTTATTTATCTTGACAGCAACAGCGTTTGCTCCCACGATACATAAAGCTGTGACTCCAGCGCTGTCGGAGGTGATTTCACCACCGCAGTGAAAAAAAAGAGCATATATGCCAAAGCATAGGGTCAGCAGGGGCGGAGGAGCGATTTGCTCTTACCTTTTGGGGCAGATGCCCCCATGCTTCAGCATATATAAACGGTGCATGTATGCCCATCATTAGAAGTGGGTGGATGAAGGGAGGTATTCTAATGGTGGGCATACCCAACAAGGACCAGCAACGTACTGGTATGTTGCTGGACTTTGAGTGGTTATACCAGAATGATGCCTGCAGGTTTAGGTATCATCTTGGTATCATTCTTTTCAGCCAGCGGTCGTCTTACATGTAAAAGCAATCCTAGTGGCTAATTAGCCTCTAGACTACTTTTACAAGCAGTGGGAGGGAATGCCCCCCCTACCATCTTCTATGTTTTTCTCTGGCTCTCCTGTCCCAACAGGGAACCTGAGAATGCAGCCGGAGATTCAGCCAGCTGACCATAGAGCTGATCAGAGACCAGAATGGCTCCAAACATCTCTATGGCCTAAGAAACCGGAAGCTACGAGCATTTCATGACTTCGGGGGATGTAAACAGCACCATTGGGAAATTGGGAAAGCATTTTATCACACCGATCTTGGTGTGGTCAGACGCTTTGAGGGCAGAGGAGAGATCTAGGGTCTAATAGACACCAATTTTTTCAAAAAATAGTACCTGTCACTACCTATTGCTATCATAGGGGATATTTACATTCCCCGACATAACAATTAAAATGATTAAAAAAAAATGAAAGGAACAGTTTTAAAATAAGCTAAAAAAGCAAAAAAATAAAGAAAAAAAAAGCACCTCTGTCCCCCCCCTGCTCTCGCACAAAGGCGAACGCAAGAGTCGGTCTGGCGTCAAATGTAAACAGCAATTGCACCATGCATGTGAGGTATCACCACGAAGGTCAGATCGAGGGGAAGTAATTTTAACAGTAGAACTCCTCTGTGAATCTAATGTGGTAACCTGTAAAGGCTTTTAAAGGCTTTTAAAAATGTATTTAGTTTGTCGCCCCTGCACGTCTGTGCGCAATTTTGAAGCATGTCGTATTTGGTATCCATGTTCTCGGCCTAAGATCATCTTTTTTATTCCATCAAACATTTGGGCAATATAGTGTGTTTTATTGCATTAAAATAAAAAAAAGTGTGTTTTTTCCCAAAAAAATGTGTTTTAAAAATTGCTGTGCAAATACTGTGTGAAAAAAAGAAACACCCACCATTTTAATCTGTAGGGAATTTGCTTTAAAAATATATAATGTTTGGGGGTTCAAAGTAATTTTCTTGCAAAAAAAATAATTTTTTCATGTAAACAAAAAGTGTCAGAAAGGGCTGTGTCTTCAAGTGGTTAGAAGAGTGGGTGATGTGTGACATAAGCTTCTAAATGTTGTGCATAAAATGCCAGGACAGTTCAAACCCCCCCCAAATGACCCTATTTTGGAAAGGAGACACCCCAGTCTATTTGCTGAGAGGCATGTTGAGTCCATGGAATATTTTATATTGTGACACAAGTTGCGGCGGGAAAAGGACAATTTTTTTTGCACAAAGTTGTCACTAAATGATTTATTGCTCAAACATGCCATGGGAATATGTGAAATTACACCCCAAAATACATTCTGTTGCTTCTCCTGAGTACGGTGATACCACATGTGTGAGACTTTTTGGGAGCCTAGCCACGTACGGGACCCCGAAAACCAAGCACCGCCTTCAGGCTTTCTAAGGGCGTAAATTTTTTATTTCACTCTTCACTGCCTGTCACAGTTTCAGAGACCATGGAATGCCCAGGTGGCACAACCCCCCCCCCAAATTACCCCAAGCTATTTGCTGAGAGGTATATCGAGTATTTTGCAGACCTCACTTTTTGTCACAAAGTTTTGAAAATTGAAAAAAAAAAGAAAACATTTTTTTCTTGTCTTTCTTCATTTTCAAAAACAAATGAGAGCTGAAAAATACTCACCATGCCTCCCAGCAAATAGCTTGGGGTGTCTACTTTCCAAAATGGGGTCATTTGGGGGGGGAGTTGTGCTATCTTGGCATTTTATGGCCTTCGAAACTGTGATAGGTAGTGAGGAGTGAATCAAAAATGTACGCCCTTAGAAATCCTGAAGGCGGTGATTGGTTTTCGGGGCCCCGTTTGCAGCTAGGCTCCCAAAAAGTCCCACACATGTGGTATCCCTGTACTCAGGAGAAGCAGCAGAATGTATTTTGGGATGTAATTCCACATATGCCCATGGCATGTTTGAGCAATATATCATATAGTGACAACTTTGTGCAAAAAAAAAATTGTCACTTTCCCGCAACTTGTGTCAAAATATAAAATATTCCATAAACTCAACATGCCTCTCAGCAAATAGCTTGGGGTGTCTACTTTCCAAAATGGGGTCATTTTGGGGGGGGTTGTGCCATCTGGGCATTTTATGGCCTTCAAAACTGTGATAGGTAGTGAGGAATGAAATCAAAACTTCACGCCCTTAGAAATCCTGAAGGCAGTGCTTGGTTTTTGGGGCCCCGTACGCGGCTAGGCTCCCAAAAAGTCCCACACATGTGTTATCCCCATACTCAGGAGAATTAGCAGAATGTATTTTGGGGTGCAATTCCACATATGCCCATGGCCTGTGTGAGCAATATATTATCAAGTGACAACTTTGTGCAAAAAAAAAAAAAAGTTTGTAATTTTCCCGCAACTTGTGTCAAAATATAAAATATTGCATGGACTCAAAATGCATCTCAGCAAATAGCTTGGGGTGTCTACTTTCCAAAATGGGGTCATTTGGGGGGGGGGGTTGTGCCATCTGGGCATTTTATGGCCTTCAAAACTGTGATAGGTAGTGAGGAGTGAAATCAAAAATTTACGCCCTTAGAAACCCTAAAGGCGGTGCTTGGGTTTCGGGGCCCCGTACGTGGCTAGGCTCCAAAAAAGTCCCACACATGTGGTATCCCCATACTCAGGAGAAGCAGCTAAATGTATTTTGGGGTGCAATTCCACATATGCCCATTTAGTGACAACTTTTTGTAATTTTTTTTTTTTTTGTCATTATTTAATCACTTGGGACAAAAAAAAATAATATTCAATGGGCTCAACATGCCTCTCAGCTATTTCCTTGGGGTGTCTACTTTCCAAAATGGGGTCATTTGGGGGGGCGTTGTACTGCCCTGCCATTTTAGCACCTCAGCAAATGACATTCACCTCAGAAATAGAAGTCATAAACTAAAAGCTGTGTAAATTCCAGAAAATGTACCCTAGTTTGTAGACGCTATAACTTTTGCGCAAACCAATAAATATATGCCTATTGACTTTTTTTTACCAAAGACGTGTGGCCGAATACATTTTGGCCTAAATGTATGAATAAAATTGAGTTTATTGGATTTTCTTTATAACAAAAAGTAGAAAATATCATTTTTTTTTCAAAATGTTCGGTCTTTTTCCGTTTATAGCGCAAAAAATAAAAAACGCAGAGGTGATCAAATACCATCAAAAGAAAGCTCTATTTGTGGGAAGAAAAGGATGCAAATTTCGTTTGGGTACAGCATTGCATGACCACGCAATTAGCAGTTAAAGCGACGCAGAATTGTAAAACGTGCTCTGGTCAGGAAAGGGGTAAATCCTTCCGGGGCTGAAGTGGTTAAAGGGCCAAAGCCCGATTGGGTGGGCATGGAACGAGAGGCTGTTCCTAGCTATACATTAGACTTCCTGCTCTGGAACCTACCCAAAAAACACCCCCCTATTCTTGCCCCTACTTTATCCCACTCAATGGCACTTTGCGATTCTTTACACAAACTGAGACCCTTAACCTCTACCTGGCAACCACTCGCCCATATCTTCCACAACCCCAAGTTCCCCCCAGGACTCGATATTAGGGCTTACAAATGGTGGATAGACAAAGGTCTATATAGAATCAGACACTTTTATAACTCAAACGGACCCCTCACATTATCCTACTGTATCTCAAAACTTGAGATGCCCCCCTCTGAAAAATTTAGATTCTACCAATTGTCACACTTCCTTAACCAGATATGGAAGAGCTGTGAAAACCCACTATCGGTAACTCCCTATGAGCATTGGTGTTCCTCAGCCATGGACACGAGAGGAGGCATCTCCCTAATCTACTCAGCACTAGCTGAGCCATTGGAGAAAGCGACCTACATGTTGAGCTGGGAGCGTGACCTGGATCTTAAATGGGACCTAGACTTCTGGCATTCTAATTTCGCTCGATCATTCAAAGGTGTCCTAAATATTTCTCTGATCAAAGCTAGCCTCAAGGTGATATCCCGCTGGTATTTGGTACCTACCCGCCTTGCCAAATACTACCCCCAAACTTCTCCATTATGCTTCAGAGGATGCGGCCTCATGGGCACTCTCCTACATGTTCTCTGGGAGTGCCCTAGAATCACAATGTTCTGGAATAAGATTTTCACCCTTATTCGCAAAATCACTGTAATTGCGATTAAGCAGGACCCGACTATTGCTTTACTTAACTACCCAAACCCTAAAACCCCTAAACTTACTCAGATTGTGATTCGTTTCATCCTTCTGGGAGCCAAAATAACTATTGCCCAGGCCTGGAAATCTCCAACAGTTTCCTTTCGTTTAACTAAATTTCATGGATAATGTCGCAGGAAAGGATCTTTAATATCATCCTAGACACAGCTGACAAATTCAAACTCATCTGGGAGCCCTTGGCTTCTCACATAGGAATCTCCCTGTGAGCCTGGTTTGAAACCCAAAGGCTATTTCTCTTCCCAAATTGGAACTCATGATCTCTCTCTCGATAGCCTTCTGTGCACACTCTCCTTCCCAACCCCCTGTCACCCTTTTAGTAACTCTCTTCTATGCTCTTCTATTCTTTCCTTCTCTCCTTTCTTCTTTCCTCTCAATGCTAACCTACACCGGCTTTCGGTGCAGGCATGAACCCCTATAGGCACCTGATTAGTTATTTTTCAGAAGAGGTCACCTCTATCCTTATTTTTTTCCACCCCATACAAAGACCTCTTGTTCCAGGGAGGGGTCATGTTTCTGACTCCCCCCGAGTTTATAATTTAGCTTGTTGGCTTAAAGGTAAAACAGCTAGTTCAGATCTTTGTTTTACAAGTGCCAATTCCCCTGTTCATAACTATATGTATGTAATTGAAACATGATACATTCTTCATATTCATTATAGGTGTCCGGACCTGGCTACCTCACGCACAGCATGATCCCGGTTGGGGTGCGGGAGGTGAAAGGTACGGAGACCTTGTGATATTCCACCAAAATAGAATGTAAGGCACAAATGTTTGTTCTGGTAATAGCTGTATGTTATATACAAAATTGCCTTTTTCTTCCTATGTTATTCATGGACTTTATGGTTGGCCCACTTTTGTACTACTTCAATATTACAATAAAAATCATTTTTCAAAAAAAAAGAAAAAATGACTGAAGGTCCGCTCTAACCTCCCAAGCAGAGGCAGACAGCACATGTATTATAATTCCCAGGGTGCATTAATCTCTCCGTGCATCAAATATACTGCAGCCTGATCGAAAGCAGTTCCAAAACAGCATGTAGGGCAGGCTTTTGTAACAACAGAACCCATAAGCTTGCAGGTAGAGTTCCCCGGGGACATACTAAAACATTTAATGTGAAAATGGCTTAATGTAGCTTAATGTGTAATAATGTGCCTAAACCTCAATCAATTGCCCTGAAACTTTGCACAGCCTAAGTTTTTACATTTCCAAACCTATCCAAGAAGTTTCATGCAATTCGGTGTTCCACAAGGCAAACTAGGGACATTAAGCTTGTTTTTTGGGGAGCCTAATGTGGCTTAATGTACAAAAAAGACCTTAAATGTTAAGCGATGACCGCCGGGCACTCGCAATCGCTCGTGACACAGCGAGAACCAGGATCTGTGTGTGTAAACAGCAATCTGTCATTTCCCCTAGTAAGTCCCATTCCCCCTTCAGTTAGAACATGCAGAGGGAACACAATTAACCCCTTGATCGCCCCCTAGTGTTAACCCCTTCCCTGCCAGTGACATTTTTACAGTAATCAGTGCATTTTTATAGCACTGATCACTGTAAAAATGCCAATGGTCCCAAAAATGTGTCAAAAGTGTTCGAAGTGTCCGCCATAATGTTGCAGTCTGGATAAAAATCGCAGATCGCCACCATTACTAGTAAAAAAATAATAATAATAACTTTAGCGTAAACTATTCAATGTACGCTTATTGCGATTTTTTTAACCAAAAATGTGTAGAAGAATACACATCGGCCGAAAATGTGGAAAAAATTAGTTTTTTTATATATTTTTTGGGGGATATTTATTATAGCAAAAGATTAAAAAATGTTGCTTTTTTTCAAAATTGTTGTGCTTTTTTTTGTTTATAGTGCAAAAAATTAAAACTGCTGAGGTGATCAAATACCACCAAAAGAAAGCTCTATTTGTGGGAAAAAAGGACACAAATTTTGTTTGGGTATTGGGTATTCTATGCATTAAGATAAAAAAGCCTTCTGTGAGCAGCAGCCCCCCTAACACAACCCTGAGTCCCATATAGATCCAGCGATGACATTGCAAGACCCTGACAATCCCAGGCATGACTCCTAGAGGCAGATGCATGATGGGATTTGTAGTTTCACCACAGCTGGAGTGCTGAACTTGCCTAACCCCTGACTTAAGATAACAACGTAATACATGCATTTTTTTTTTAAACAAGGCTTTCTTTTTTTGAATATTGTCCTGCAACAATAATTCTTTTTTGCAATCCTTAGACAATTAAATGTAATAAAACTAAACAAAGGGCATTTTTTTCTTTATTTTAGTATATATATGTAAAAAGGTGTCAAAAATATTAATAAGCAAAGCAAACAAAAAACAGAAAAAAAGTTTAACTATTAGTTAATAAAAAAGAAAAGAAAAAATCACCAGGAAAATTACAACTGAATAGAGAAGGAGAATATAGAATTAGTTAGTGCTGATTAGAGAAAACTAAAGGGTTAATAAGAAGTTTAACAGAGGAACATTTAATTAGAAAAAACACTTTTTTTTGACAGCTCTTGCTGAATTGTTGATTACTGAGACAGGGAAGCGTCCTGGCAGCAGAACAGAAGGACAAGATGTACAGTAATAGACATGACCTGTGTACACTAATGACATGTTTTTGGGCGTGTCCAGTGCGCCCAAAGTCTGCAACTGGTTAAGCATTGTAAGTTTCAAGACAATTGATTGAGGTTAAGGGACATTATGGTACGTTAAGCTCTTTACATTAAATGTTTTAGCGTTGTAAAATATAGCTTAATGTGAATAACTTTTGGTGCGATTTACCAAATGAGCTGACATTTTCAGAATACGTTGGCATGGATAGAGTCTTCTATTGTGTGAAGTTTGGGGGAAATTGGTTAACATTTAAGGTCTTTTTTGTACATTAAGCCACATTAATCTCCCAAAAAACAAGCTTAATGTCCCTAGTTTGCCTTGTGGAACACCGCATTGCATGAAACTTCTTTGATAGGTTTGGGAAGTTGAGATCTTAAGCTGTGCGAAGTTTCAGGCCAATTGATTGAGGTTAAGGCACTTTATTACACATTAAGCTGCATTAAGCTATTTTCACATTAAGGCTAGGTTTCCACTATTGCGTCCCCAAAGTCGCGCGCTTTACACTGCGATTGTGCGTTGCGATTTGTGTTGCGTTTTGTTGCGACTTTAATTACGACTTTGTGCGACTTGGATGTTCTGCGATTTAGTCCTAGTGATGTAATTCCTTATCCTGCTTATTTATTGCCCCTTCCTGTTTGGTTGTCTCGTGTTGTATGTTTGTTAGCAAACATGTTGGCTATGCAGTATGTTGGGTCAGCAGTCATTTTGGCTTCTGTAGCAGCATTTATAGATCAAGAAGAGGAGGATAACCGGAGGAGGAGAAGGCATCGCTTTTGGATACATCCCATCATTGCCCAAAGGGAAGTGAGAGGCCAGTTTGGGGTCCTTTACAATGACCTCCGGGCTCATGATGAAAAATTTTTCAACTATACAAGGATGTCAATTAGAAGGTGAGAACATTTTTTGATGTCAACTTGCAAATGCTGCCAGATATATTTCTCAAAATGTGTATATGCCTGGTCATTATTACTCTTTTTAGTATTTTTAGATTTGACTAGCTCGAAGTGTTAACTAGAACCTAATCAAATTGTTAGAAAAATGTAACTCCATTTGTAAATGTTTGATTTTTACATGGTCAGTGTAGATACTAGCCCTATTTTTTCTCTTTACAGTTTTGATGAATTGTTGGCTTTGCTCTCTAGTCATCTAGAGCGCCAAAACACCAGTTTCAGAAGGAGTATTCCATCTGCTGAAAGACTCATAATAACATTGAGGTAAATGTTCATACCTACTGTTTCTTCTTCTTAACTTCTATGTGGCTTTTGGAGATCCACATCATTCTTTCATCATCTTTACATGCAGTCCAAAAATAACTACTAGCATGTAATTGTGCGTAAGCTTGGTTTTAAAATCTTAACTCTGCCTCTACATCACCTGTGTCTTTCTCCTGCTCCTCTTCTTCCTTCTTCACTTCCTCAGGCACCTCCTTCCTAGCTCTGTTTTTTGGGTTTATTGATGTAGCTTAGTGTCAATATGTATCATTATCCTAAAATGTATGTACTTTTCCATTTTAGGTACCTGGCAACTGGACATTCCTTTTCCAGTTTGCATTTTGAATTTTTGGTTGGCAAAACTACAGTCAGCACTATTGTCCACGAGACCTGCCGAGACATATGGAATGTCCTTAGTGATTTGGTTCTGAAGAAGCCCACTTCCGACGATTGGTGCAAGAAAGCGGAACTTTTCTGGGATCGTTGCAATTTCCCAAATTGTCTAGGGGCAATTGACGGCAAACATATGAGGGTAGTGATGCCCATTGGCAGTGGAACAAAATACTATAATTACAAAAAATATTTTTCTTTTGTCTTACTTGCAGTGGCTGATGCCAATTATTGTTTCAGCTATATAGACATTGGATCATATGGCAGCAGCTCAGACTCAAGTATTTTCCAAAGGTCTTCCTTTGGAAGAATGTTGCGGGAAAATGCTCTGGACCTGCCACAGGACTGTCCGTTGCCAGGAACAAATGGGCCGCCAATGCCATTTGTGTTTGTTGGGGATGAGGCCTTTGCTCTCAGTGAGCATCTATTAAGGCCTTATTCAAATCGGTGTTTGAGTGAAGAGAAGCGAATCTTCAATTACCGCTTAACGAGGGCAAGACGAGTGGTAGAATGTTCTTTTGGCATTTTAGCCAACAAGTGGCGTTTGCTCCATACCCCCATTAATTTAAAAATGGAGAATGCAATATCTGCAGTAAAAGCAGCATGTGTTCTTCACAATTTTGTGAGAATTCGTGATGGCTATCTTTTTGAGGATTCCCTCATGCACGATCTGGAAGGTGCACAATGGAGTGCCAGTAGGGGCACCACCAATGGTGCCAGTGTGCGTGAGGGATTCTCATCTTATTTTCTGTCTGCTGCTGGTTCTGTCCCCTGGCAGCAGGATGCCATAGCATAATGTATGTCATGCATTTTCTGTGAATATTATTTTGATGTATGTTATGTTTCAGTGCATCCAAAAGCATAATAACAGGTAGTTTCCTCAAATTAGAAAAAAGGATAAGCCGAAAATGCACAATGTAAACAAAATTATTTTTATTTTTTTTGTTTTTGTGCAGGGAAGCACACAAAATTTTTGGGTTATGTGTTTGGGTGAACTACACCATTTTGTTTATTTTTTATCAAGCACAACAAATAGTGAAATAATAAACTATTTCTCTCAGAAAAACACGTAAATAAAATTATTTCAAAAATATAAAAAAATATCTGAATCTTTTTTACAAGACAACTCTTTTTGCAATAAGGCAAAAATAAAGAAATACGTTCCATGAACTTAAAATTACAACAGTTGTTGTTTTGGCCTCCTCAACCGAACAAGTCTTAAACACACCTCAATAATAATTGTAAATTACAATTGCTCGTATGTTTTGTTTTCAGTGGTCCCGGAAACTGAACTATTGGTTGGTCCAGGGAAATCCACTGATGGACCAGGGTAATATTTCCTTGCCAGAAAAGGCGGAACATGACTGGGTGTAGGCTGCCTAAGTTGGTGAGTGGTTGGGGGGCCAAGGGTAGAGGTAGTGGGGTCAGGAATTGGATGCAACATGCGTGGCCTTGAGGGATTCAGTATATTACCATACTGTTCACAGTATGGACGGTTTATTGGTGGAGCATACTGTGTACTTGGAAAGTGAGTGTATTGTTGATAAGGGGGATATTGGGGAAGGGGGGGTTGCATATATGCTGAGGATGTTGTTGGCCCCTCACCCACAAATGATTGAGCAGTTGACATTAAAGCCATCCTGAGTGCATATTTTTTCTCAGGGGGTACCTGTTTACATATGCCTAAAATTACAGTGAGAAATGCTGTGTCTTCACACTGGTTTTCAGCCATTTTAGTGGACATCTGATTGACTACCTCTAAAATTTTATCCATGGGTTTACCAGGCCGGGCACTGACCCTTGAAGACCTTCGCAAAGGCCTAGAGACATTGCTAGGTCCTGGTTCTGCATCCTCCTCATTCATTGAGTTTGATGTTGACCTTGCTTCATCTACGAACAGTTCCTTGTCAACATTGTCTTGGAATTGTTCTTGCTCCTCCTCCTCCGCAGCTTCCTCTGCCTCATCTTCTGCTGCCAAACCCTGTGTGCTGTCTTCCCAGCTTGCTTGGGTTCTGAAATACAAATCACATATTTTTAAAGTAAGCATTACTATTTGATATGTAGAATTCGTAACATATGCCTGCTGATAACTTACTCTCGCATTTCCAACACTGGTTTCAAAAATTCAAGATCCCCGGCATGGGCATATGGGGCTAATCTTTTAGAGCCGGAACCACTCCTTCCTTCTTTTAATTTGCGTAAGTACCGGTTGTAGCAGTCTTTGAGACTTCTCCATCGAGTTTGTAACGAGTGCACTACAAAATATAAAGCAAAGTATACATTTTTTAAAACAAATTTAGTCACTGCCTATAGGTCATTCATTTGCTAGGCTGCATAATTGATATGGATGGTGTTAAAACAACCGCTACATATATTACCCATGACACCTACATAATTTGACATGTGCTGGAGGATGTTGACAGGGCCATCTTTAATATTATTTAATATTATTAGGACCGTGGACAAAAATTATTTGCTGGCCCACACACACAGATTTACTTTCCTGCAGCCACAGGTTACAGGAAAGTAACTATATAAATGACACCATCAACACAGATAGTGTTGACATGGGATTACCTCCTGCCAAACCATTGTGATCTCCTGCCAGGAGAAGCGGTCCCCACCAAGAAAAAACAGTGCACACAACCATTGGTTACAGAAAGTGTTAAGCAGCATATATCAACCACTTACTTTTTGTAGAACGTTCTGTGGCTGAGAAAGAGTCCCATGTCTCATAATATATGCGAGCCACCTCCAACCATGCTCTCTCCTTCTTTGCATGATCTTTGTAACCTGGATCTCTGAGGTCATATATTGCCGGACGTTGTCTGACAAGCCTAATAATTTCCTCATTGTCATGCACTTGTCGCTTATTTTTTTTTGCCCTAGGCATGCTTCCTGCTGTCTTCCACACTCACATACATCGATATAGGAAGTGATGTATTTGGGAGGAGCAGAGATCATGTGCTTCCATAGACTTCCGTGGAAGTCGCAACAAAGTCGCGGTGTCAGACATGTACATACGACTTCATTGCGACTTAATACCTTTCTATGGAGAACAAGTCGCACCGAAGACGGAACAAAGTAGTGCAAGAACCTTTTTTCGAGTCGCTGCGACTTGAGTCGCACCAATGAGAACGGGGACCATTGAAATACATGGGTTTTGACTTGTCATGCGACTTGACATGTGTCAAGTCGCAAAATAAGTCGCACTAGTGGAAACAGAGCCTAAATGTTTTAGCATGGTAAAATATAGCTTAATGTGAATAACTTTTGGTGTGATTAACCAAATAAGCTGAAATTTTCAGAATATGTTGGCATGGATAGAGTCTTTTATTGTGTGAAGTTTGGGGGAAATTGGTTACCATTTAAGGTCTTTTTTGTATGTTAAGCCACATTAAGCTCCCCAAAAAACAAGCTTAATGTCCCTAGTTTGCCTTGTGGAACACTGAATTGCATGAAACTTATAGGATAGGTTTGGGAAGTTGAGATCTTAGGCTGTGCAAAATTTCAGGGCAATTGATTGAGGTTCAGGCACTTTATTACACGGTAAGCTACATTAAGCCATTTTCACATTAAATGTTTTAGTAAATCCCGTTCCCCGGTATCAACGGCTTTTGTAACAACAGAGGGTGAACCTATAAGCTTTCAGGTAGAGTTCCCCAGTGTCAACAGTGGTCAGGATTCATTTATTTGGTATCTGGTGGCTGGCCATAGTGGCTGATAGCAACGCATGTTGGGCATCTGGGAGTCATTCTGGATCTTGTTGCTATATATGCCCCTTTCAGGAGATGGAGCCTCATGCAGGAGCCAATCAGGAAACAGACATGTGTTGTTCACGTGCATTATTGCTGGGCAAGCATAGACAAGTTCTAACTAGCTAACTAATGCCATGGTCTCTTTAGAGGTGGTTTTCAGGTGCATGCAGTAGACATAGCCCTACGCTGGGTGCAGGCTTGTGTGGCAGGGTGGTCATCGTCACATCCTCCATGTTCCCCCTCCTCTTTTGGTGCCAAGCAAAGGTCACATAAGAAGCCCACCCCAGGGGGCTTCTTCTGGGCTATGTAAGGCACTTTATACAGGGTCACTACCATACACATGGGATACCTTTACTTGAGCCACGCTCATAACCCAGTAGATGACAAACGTGAACGAACTCCAGAGTGTCATCGCTACCTCACTCCCAGTAACGATATGAGGTCCTGCCATGCATCTAGCATGGACTCCAAGCGTGCACTTCACTTAACTCTTTCTCTTCCGTAACTCTGCACAAGCTAAGGGCCCTGGCAGTGCAGATTTCTCTCTTGCCATGGGAGATGAACCGTGGCCAAAGGAGTTCCGACAACATCTCCCTCGCTGCAAAAGGCTATTTCACCTGTAACATGTACACGCTTATGACAGGCTGCTAGAGAAACCTTTTGTTAGGTAGATGACCATCTATTAATCTGTCCGTCTGTACCTGGATTGGTCCCATCAGGTGCTCTGGAATAATGATCACAAAACACAAGGGGTATGGATCAATATTCAGAGTTTTAATGGATGACAGAAGACTATACATTATGTGAAATGTGGCGGCAACTGGCATATATCCAATCAGAAGAAAACAACTCATTATTACATACAAACAAAATGAGGAAAGACACATGATGGTTATATGTTGAACAGACATAAAAAAATAGTGAAGTTAAGTTTTGTTACTTAATGCAAAAATGGACAAGACGTTAAGGCAAGGCGTAAACCACATACCGACCTCATGATTGTGGTTAGATAAGCAGTGAAACACAAGTTATGCAAACTGAAAAAGTTATACAAAGCAATGTTAAAGAAGTACTTCATCATTCTTTTATTTTGCCCCGAAAGGGACAATTATGCTTACTAAAAATAATGTTCTATGTACAAAAGGTTCCTTTTAGTATGGCTCATAGGAGTTAGTTAAGTAAATACCGAAGACGTTCCCCCGTATCGTACAATAACGGACTATAACAACCATAGATTGGAGACAAGATATATAAAATCACATAATTTTATTATACAAAGGTTAAAAAGTATAGGAATAATACTTGTGGAATGTAGCACACTATACATAAAATATACAAAGTCAGTAAAATCAGTGCATTAGCTTTAATCAGAGCTTTTTTTCAGGGGGGAACGTGGGGGAACGCAGTTCCGGCACCTCCAGGACTGAATGTATGTACTGGCAAAAGGGTGCTGGAGGGTCTATTGATGCTGGCTGCTGGGGTATCTATTGTCGCTGGTGGGGATCTGTTTTTGTGTGGGGGTCTATTGTTGCTGGGTAAGTTGACTGTTGCTGGTGAGGGGGTCTTATCTTGCTGGGGGGTTGTCAATTGTTGCTGGGTGGGATCTACTGTTGAGGGAGAGGTCTATTGTTGCTGGCTGCTGGTGGGTCTATTGTTGCTGGGGTGGTACTTTGTTGTAGGGGGTCCATTGTTGCTGGGGGAAAGTCTTTTGTTGTGTGGGGGGTCTATTGTTGCTGGGAGGGGAGTCCTTTGTTTCTGGAATGGAGTCTATTGTTGCTGGGGTGGAGTCTATTGTTACTGGGTTGGGGTCTATTGTTGCTCATTGCAAGGGGTCTGTTTTACTATCTTCGTTTTCATTAACAAATTTCATAGAAATTACTGAGTAGCACAAAATACTTGGTTCTGTATTCTCTGAAAGGTGCTGTACTGGGAGGTGGGTAGGGGGGTGAAACCAAGGGATTGCGCTCAGAGATGGGTAGAGGGGCAGAGACGAGGGAGTAACTCGGAAAGGGGGAGTTCCTGTACCTATTCCCTGAGAAAAAAAGCCCTGGCTTTAATACATCGGTACAATCCATATGATGTGTGTGATGTGCTATTGTCTGTTCAGTCAAGGTTTCACCAACCATTTGGCTTCCTCAGGACCCAGACATAGACTTGATGGATTGCCTAGAATAACATAATATTAGTAACAGGCAGACATAACATTATGATATACCATTCAGCCATAATAAATACTGCACACTCCTACCAACAAGATCCGGCCGTAAACTGACCAGCCCCAATGCCTTTGGCGGGCATAGAAGTACCACTGGCAAGGAACCAACCCAGCACTAAAGCACACTAACCAGGGAGCAGGCCCTATACATATAGAGGAGTAAATATGTTTTCAGAGGGATATAAAGGACCCTCTGCAATGTTATATATACACTCACAGATACTGTATGTACCGAGGACTTACTTAGAAGTCAAGCTGTTTGGTTACTATGACAAAGGTGTGTGTACAATGGTTCAATCATAGTGGAATAAATGATTCCAAGAGTCTGTCTTGTACTTTAAAGAGCTGAGAAATATGTATGAAGCTCTTTATCAGTAATCTGTGTGAATACTCAGAAGATAAGGCAAACAAGCCCATTACACTTACAGCAATGATATGTTGGTAGAATAGGGTAAGATTGATGGGGGTATTGCAAAATATTGGGTCCAGCAGTCAAGTCAGTGTAAGCCGTCAGTAGCAATGTCCATAAGACTACTTCAAGGGCTCAACATAGATAATCTAAAACAAATGGAAGAACAAATTTCCTTAATGTCTTTGATCAATTGGCCCCCATAGTCCCAGAGGGCATTACAGTGACTATGCCAGCTCTCACAAAGAGTCAATCCACAGTTAGCAATCTGTTGTTTTTTTGTCTTCTCACAAGCCACCCTCCGAGGCCACCCTGTCAGTGCCAGGTAGATGCCAGACTAAATACTCCTGCCGCGCTGCACGTCATCAATTGCGGGACGATGATGTCATTGTGCAACGTGCTGCCGATGCCATGCTACCGATGCCGTGCATGCGCAAAGGCGCATGCCACCGGGTATATCCCTGGCAACTGCTCAATTAGTGAGATGCGGAAGTCAACTGACCACCAGCTCATCAGAGCGGAGTGTAGAGGAAACAACCACTAATGCCGCATACACGCGACCAGTTTTGCTGTCAGAATAAACTCCGAAGGTTTCTCCGATGGAACTCTGACGGAATTCCATTCAAGCGGTCTTGCCTACACACGGTCAACTCAAAGTCCGACCGTCCAGAACGCGGTGATGTACAGCATGTATGACGGGACTAGAAAAAGGAAGTTCATTAGCCAGTAGCCGTCTCCGTATCCGTCTCGTACTTGCTTCAGAGCAAGCATCGTTTTTGGTCCATTGGAACAGCATACAGACAAGCGGTTTTCCCGATAGGAATTGGTTCCGTCGGAAACATTTAGAACATGTTCTATTCGTAGGTCCATCAGAATTTTCGAAAAAAAAAGTTCGATGAGGCACACACACGATCGGAATAGACAATGAAAAGCTTCCGTCGCACTTTTTCTGTCGGACATTCCGCTCGTGTGTCTACGCGGTTTAACACTCCCAGATGGAAGGAGGGAGTTGGCAAGCGAAGTATATGCCTGCCAATAAAGGAGTCAAGGGGCGGGCTGGCCACATCCCATCTAATGCCAAGAGCACACAGTACAGGCTGAATATAGAAAATAGCAATGTATAATGTGCCAACAGATTGTATAAAATAACAATATAATGCAATAACATGCAGGTATCTTTACTAGGGATGAGCTTCGTGTTTGAGTCAAACCCATGTTCGTCTCGAACATCGGCTGTTCGATCGTTCGTCGAATTGCGAACGATATGGGCCGTTCGCGCCAAATTCGTGTGGCGCGTCACGGCCCATAATTCACTGCGGCATCGCAGTGCATTGCTGGCTGATGATTGGCCAAGCATGCACTATGACCCGCATGCTTGGCCAATTACAGCACCGTCGGTAGAGAGAGCTGTAATTGGCCAAAGCCAGGGTGGCTTTGGCCAGTAATTGCTCAGGGGGTTTAGAACACACCCCACACTATATAAGACCGCCTGCACGGCGGCCCTGTGTAGTGTGTTCCGGCGTGCTTAGAGAGAGAGACAGTGTAATTTCATTTGAGTTAGCTAGATTACGCAGGATAGTCAGTGAGTTAGCTGCACTTACAGTGTATTGTGTATATATATGCATCCCAGGTGTTATATATATATATATATATATATATATATATATATATATACACTGTATTCAGTTTAGCTAGATCCGTTCCTGTTATCTTCCTACTGACAGGCAGGCTTATCTTGTTACAATATTTACAGCTACCTGAAGAAAATTGCTGGTGTTCTTTTGATCCTATTAGTACCACAGTCAGGCAGCTAGACTATTTACAGTTAGTGTAGTGCGTCCTCCTCACAGTGTTCAGTTAAAGCTACAAGTTAGTTTAGTGTGACCTCTGCACAGTGTTCAGCTAAAACTACAAGTTAGTGCAGTGCACAGTGTTCAGCTAAAGCTACAAGTTAGTTTAGTGTGACCTCTGCACAGTGTTCAGCTAAAGCTACAAGTTAGGGTAGTGCGTCCTCCTCACAGTGTTCAGCTAAAACTACTAGTTAGTATAATGCGACCTCTGCACAGTGTTCAGCTAAAGCTACACGTTAGTGTAGTGCACCCTCCTCACAGTGTTCAGCTAAAACTACAAGTTAGTGTAGTGAGACCTCTGCACAGTGTTCAGCTAAAGCTACAAGTTAGTGTAGTGCGTCCTCCTCACAGTGTTCAGCTAAAGCTACAAGTTAGTTTAGTGTGACCTCTGCACAGTGTTCAGCTAAAGCTACAAGTCAGAGTAGTGCGTCCTCCTCACAGTGTTCAGCTAAAGCTACAAGTTGGTGTAGTGTGTCCTCCTCACAGTGTTCAGCTAAAACTACAAGTTAGTGTAGTGCGACCTCTGCACAGTGTTCAGCTAAAGCTACAAGTTAGTGTAGTGCGCCCTCCTCACAGTGTTCAGCTAAACTACAAGTTAGTTTAGTGTGACCTCTGCACAGTGTTCAGCTAAAACTACAAGTTAGTGTAGTGCGACCTCTGCACAGTGTTCAGCTAAAGCTACAAGTTAGTGTAGTGCGCCCTCCTCACAGTGTTCAGCTAAAACTACAAGTTAGTTTAGTGTGACCTCTGCACAGTGTTCAGCTAAAGCTACAAGTTAGTGTAGTGCGCCCTCCTCACAGTGTTCAGCTAAAACTACAAGTTAGTTTAGTGTGACCTCTGCACAGTGTTCAGCTAAAGCTACAAGTTAGGGTAGTGCGTCCTCCTCACAGTGTTCAGCTAAAGCTACAAGTTAGTTTAGTGTGACTTCTGCACAGTGTTAAGCTAAAGCTACAAGTTAGGGTAGTGCGTCCTCCTCACAGTGTTCAGCTAAAGCTACAAGTTGGTGTAGTGTGTCCTCCTCACAGTGTTCAGCGAAAACTACAAGTTAGTGTAATGCGACCTCTGCACAGTGTTCAGCTAAAGCTACACGTTAGTCTAGTGTGTCCTCCTCACAGTGTTCAGCTAAAACTACAAGTTAGTGTAGTGCGACCTCTGCACAGTGTTCAGCTAAAGCTACAAGTTAGTGTAGTGCGCCCTCCTCACAGTGTTCAGCTAAAGCTACAAGTTAGTTTAGTGTGAACTCTGCACAGTGTTCAGCTAAAGCTACAAGTTAGGGTAGTGCGTCCTCCTCACAGTGTTCAGCTAAAGCTACAAGTTGGTGTAGTGTGTCCTCCTCACAGTGTTCAGCGAAAACTACAAGTTAGTGTAGTGCGACCTCTGCACAGTGTTCAGTTAAAGCTACACGTTAGTCTAGTGTGTCCTCCTCACAGTGTTCAGCTAAAACTATAAGTTAGTGTAGTGCGACCTCTGCACAGTGTTCAGCTAAAGCTACAAGTTAGTGTAGTGCGTCCTACTCACAGTGTTCAGCTAAACCTACAAGTTATTTTTTTGCGAGCTCTGCACAGTGTTCAGCTAAAGCTACCTGTAGAAGGTTGGTGGTGTTTTCCTGATTCTATCACTACCACAGGCAGCTAAATAAGCTACAAGTTAGTGTAGTGCTAGCTCTGCACAGTGTTCACCTAAAGCTACCTGTAAAAGGTTGGTGGTGTTTTCCTGATCCTATAACTACCGCAGGCAGCTAAATAAGCTACAAGTTATTTTTTTGCGAGCTCTGCACAGTGTTCACCTAAAGCTACCTGTAGAAGGTTGGTGGTGTTTTCCTGATCCTATTACTACCGCAGGCAGCTAAATAAGCTACAAGTTAATGTAATGCGAGCTCTGCACAGGGTTCAGCTAAAGCTACCTGTAGAAGGTTGGTGGTGTTTTCCTGATCCTATCACTACCGCAGGCAGCTAAATAAGCTACAAGTTATTTTTTGGTGAGCTCTGCACAGTGTTTACCTAAAGCTACCTGTAGAAGGTTGGTGGTGTTTTCCTGATCCTATCACTACCGCAGGCAGCTAAATAAGCTACAAATTAGTTTTTTGCAAGCTCTGCACAGTGTTCAGCTAAAGCTACCTGTAGAAGGTTGGCGGTGTTCTCATACTACAGGCAGGCAGTTGATTTTGCTAGCTGCAGTATCAGTACATATATATATATATATATATATATATATATATATATATATATATATCCCACCTTAGTGCAGCTACAGGCCATTAGTATGTCTGGGGCCAACAAGGAGAGGCAGACAGTCACAAGCCAATAAAAGAGGGCAAGCAGACTCTGTGTCTAGAGGCAACAGTGCTGGTCGTGGAGACGGTGCATCCTCATCAGCACGTGGCTGTGGGACACGCTTGGCCTTTTTTTCGGCAGCTGGCCATGTTGAGCCGCAACATGTGGAAGACTTGGTCGAGTGGATGACCAAGCCATCCTCATCCTCCTCATCCTCCTTATCCTCTCTCACCCATGCTCAGGGTACTTTGTCTGGCAAAGCAGCTGCCAACGCGGCCTCTTCCCTCGACTCAATGTCATCAGTGACTCCTTCCCTAGCCCCACCATGTCCTCCTGAGGAGTCCCTCGAACTGTTTGACCACAGTGTTGGGTACATGCTCCAGGAGGATGCCCAGCGTTTGGAAGGCTCTGATGATGATACTGAGCTAGATGAAGGCAGTAACGTGAGCACAGACTGAGGTGGTGTCCAAGAAGGACAGTAATCTGGCAGTCATGCTCCCCCTGCTGCAGCATACTGCCATGTTTGCTCCAGTGATGAGGAGGGGGGGGATGATGAGGTCACTGACTCAACGTGGGTGCCTGATAGGAGAGAGGAGGAGACACATCACCAACGAGGCAGGATGCCCTCCTGGGGCCAGCCTAAGGGCAGCACACTGACTGCATCACACCCCAAAGCTCCGCATGTGCAGGGCGCTGCAGTCTCTGCGTGTTATTCAAAAAGTTCTTTGGTGTGGGCCTTTTTTGAGATGAGTGCATCAGATCGCACTGCTGCTATTTGCAACATATGTCTCAAGCGTATCTCGCGTGGCCAAAACATCTCCCGCTTGGGCACCACATGCTTGACCAGACATATGTTGACCTGCCATGCAGTTCGTTGGCAAGCGTATCTAAAAGACCCACACCAAAGAACAAAGAGGACCTCTCCTTGCTCCTCATCAGCTGAGATCTCCAACCCCCCTATATCTTCAGTCCTCTCTGAGACCTGCACTGAGAGGAATGAAGGTGTAGAATTAGATGTGTCACAGCCAAGTACTTGTGGGCAATCTGCTTTCAGGACACCGACGTCAGATTGTACCAGGCAGATTTCCCTGCCCCAGCTGCTGCACTGCCGAAAGAAGTTCGCTTCCAGCCATCCACATGCCCAGGGGTTGAATGCTAGCTTGGCAAAATTGCTAGCACTTCAACTGCTGCCTTTTCAGTTGGTAGACTCTGCCCCCTTCCGTGAGTTTGTGGAATGTGCGGTTCCTCAGTGGCAGGTACCCAAACGCCACTTTTTCTCACAGAAGGTGATTCCGGCTCTCTACCGGCATGTGGAAGGCAATGTCCATGCCTCGCTGGACAGGGCAGTCAGCGGTAAGGTGCATATTACCGCTGACTCATGATCCAGCAGGCATGGACAGGGACGTTACCTAAGTTTCACCGCGCATTGGGTGACTCTGCTGGCAGCTGGGAAGGATGCAGGACAAGGTGCAGTAGTGTTGGAGGTTGTTCCACCACCATGCCTCCAAAATGCCACTACTAATGATTGTGACACACCTCTCTTCTCCACCCCCTCCTCTTCTTCTTCCTCCATGGCCTCTTCCTGTGCTTTGTCCTCGGAATCAGCGGTGCTCCGTAGGCCTTCAAGGGGCTATGCAAGTATGCAGGCTAAAAGATGCCATACGGTGCTTGAGCTGGTGTGCTTGGGGGACAGGAGCCACACTGGGGCAGAGGTTCTGTCAGCTCTGCAGGGGCAGGTTCAGAGGTGGTTGACGCCACGCCAACTTAAGGCAGGAATGGTGGTTTGCGACAATGGCACCAACCTCCTCTCTGCCCTCTGACAGGGACAAATGACCCATGTGCTCTGTTTGGCTCATTTCCTTAACTTGGTGGTGCAGCAGTTCTTGGGCAGGTACCCGGGCTTACAGGATATCCTGAGGCAGGCCAGGAAAGTCTGTGTGCATTTCCGCCGGTCATATAATGCCAGTGCTCGGCTGGCGGACCTCCAAAAGGAGTTTAACCTGCCCAAGAACCGCCTAATCTGTGACATGCCCACCAGGTGGAACTCAACGTTGGCCATGCAGCAGAGGGCCATCAATGAGTACCTGTGTGACTATGGCACCAGGACAGGGTCAGAGGAGCTTGTTTTTTTTTCCCCACACCAGTGGGCCATGATCAGGGATGCATGCACTGTCCTGTCACCATTTGAGGAGGCCACGAGGATGGTGAGCAGTGACAGTGCATGCATCAGTGACACTGTCCCCCTTGTCCACCTGTTGGAGCACACGCTGCATGGAATAATGGATAGGGCACTTGAGGCAGAACAGAGGCAGGAAGAGGAGGACTTCCTTAGCTCTTAAGGCCCCCTTTATCCAGACAGTGTTCCTTCGTGCCCGCCGATCACACAGGAAGAGGACGAGGAGGAGGAGGATTGTGTCAGTATGGAGGTGGAGCCTGGCACTCAGCATCAGCAGCAGTCTTTAAGGGATCAGTCCCAAGAAACACATGGACTTGTACGTGGCTGGGAGGAGGTGGCTGTGGACCATGTCGTCTTTAGTGACCCAGAGAAATCCGGACCGAATGCCTCAGCAAACCTACGCTGCATAGCCTCCCTGATCCTGCAAAGCCTGCGTAAGGATCCTCGTATTCGTGGTATCAAGGAGAAGGACCAATACTGGCTGGCAACCCTCCTTGATCCACGTTACAAGGGTAAGGTTGCGGACCTTATCTTGCCGTCGCAGAGGGAGCAGAGGATGAAACATCTTCGGGAGGCCTTGCAGAAAGGTCTGTGCAACGCGTTCCCAGAGACCGGGAGGTTACAAACTCCTGTTTCTGGACAACGTGTTGCTGAGGCTTCGGTCAGTCAAAGAAGGAGAAGCGGAGAAGGTGGCCGTCTGACCGATGCGTTCAGACAATTTTTTAGTCCGCAGCCCCAAGGTATGATCGGTTCCAGCAACCATCGCCAGCGTCTGTTTTACATGGTGCAGGAATACCTAGGGGCAAGATCTGACTTAGACACCTTTCCCACCGAAAATCCTCTGGGTTACTGGGTCTTGAGGATGGATCACTGGCCAGAGCTTGCACAGTATGCACTTGAGCTACTGGCCTGTCCTGCATCCAGAGTTCTTTCGGAACGCACATTCAGTGCTGCTGGAGGCTTTGTAACCATTCACAGGGTGCGTCTGTCCACCGACTCAGTTGATCGACTGACCTTCATAAAAATGAATCAGTCTTGGATCACCACCAGCTACCAAGCACCTGATGCTGATGTAACCGAATAATTTTTTTTGAAATCTCAGATCCCTTCAAAGACTGCCTATGCTGATGCTGAGTGACTATCCTGAGTAATTATCCGCTTCCTCCTTAATGATCACGCTGATAGCTTGTAAGAACATTTTTGGTTCTGGGTGCCGCCACCAGTGCCTAAGGCCCAATTTTTCAGCCCCTGTTTAACAGGGGCGTGTAATAACAATTTTTGATGCAATACTTTGCAGCAGGGCTCATTCCTGCGTTCCAACTAGAGTTTCTGTGAGGGGTTGCAGTGTTGTAGCACCAGCACCAGTGCCTAAGGCCCATTTTTTCAGCCCCTGTTTACCAGGGACGTGTAATTACAATTTTTGATGCAATACTTTGCAGCAGGGCTCGTTCCTGCGTTCCAACTAGAGTATCTGTGAGGGGTTGCAGTGTTGTGGCACCAGCACCAGTGCCTAAGGCCCAATTTTTCAGCCCCTGTTCAACAGGGGCATGTAATTACAATTCTTGATCTAATATTTCACAGCAGGGCCCGTTTGTGTGCCCACCAAGAGCGAGTGAGGACTTACAGTGTTGTGGCACCAGCACCACCACCAAAGGCCCAGTTTTTCTGCCCCTGTTCAACAGGGGCATGTAATTACAATTCTTGATCTAATATTTCACAGCAGGGCCCTGTGAAGGCTTACATTGTTGTGGCCACAACAACACCTAAGGCCCAAATTTCTGCTGAGTATATAGGGCAGGCCCCTACTTTCAAACATCCAACTTACAAATGACTCCTACTTGCAAACGGAAGGAGACAACAGGAAGTGAGATGAAATCTACCCCTAGGAAGGGAAATTCTCTCCTGTAAGAGTTAATATGGGAAAAACATTTCTCCTTTCCACTGATGCTTTATCACCAATCCTTGTTTCACAAAAAAACCCAAGTTTTCAAAAAACATTTGTCATTGGGACAAAAAGTGAGGTTCAATCTTCTGAAGAGGAGCACAGACAGCAAAGCAAATGTCACAGGGGTGATAACCCTTCCCCATGTTTTCCAAAAAGCTTAAAAAAGATTTTTTGGCTGGAGCTAAACACGTTAAAAATGTACCCGTTCAAAATTACAAACAGATTCTACTTAACAACAAACCTACAGTCCCTGTCTTGTTTGCACTGCCTGTATACTGCTGTTCAGAGTATATAGGGCCTGGTGGCCCCACTCCTTTCCTTTTTTTAATTTGGGTGCAGGGTTCCCCTTAATATCCATACAAGACCCAAAGGACCTGGTAATGGACTGGGGGGTACCCATGCCATTTGTCTCACTGATTTTCCTCCATATTGCCAGGACCCGACATTACATTAAAGCCGCAAGTAGTTTTAAATGACTTTTTTTCCTTTAAAAAAGACATTTTGTGCAGGGACTGTTCTAAGCACGGGAAACACATGCCACTTTACAGGCATACTATAGACACCCCCCAGGTACGATATTTAAAGGAATATTTCACTTTTTTTTTTTACTTTAAGCATCATTAAAATCACTGCTCCCGAAAAAAACGGTCGTTTTTACAACTTTTTTTTTGCATTGATACATGTCCCCTGGGGCAGGACCTGGGTCCCCAAACCCTTTTTAGGACAATACCATGAAAATTAGCCTTTAAAATTAGCACTTTTAATTTCAAACGTTCAAGTCCCATAAATGTCAATGGGGTTCTAACGTTCGTGCAAATTTTCGGTCCGTTCGCAGGTTCTGGTGTGAACCGAACCGGGGGGGTACATTAACATCTATATGAGCATGATGACAATATGTGTAACATAAAATCTGTATCTCTGTTCTTATTGATAGCTAACATACTGATGACAGAAGGGGGGAAGGATTAATTGAAGGAAAGGGAAAGAAGGAGACTGGGCTAAAGGTAGGAGAAGAGCAATCTCCAGCCTGAGTTCCGAATTATAAAAAGGGCTTAAAACTAAATGCCTCATTGAGACCAGGGGGGACATGTGGCCTTTGGGTGGGAAATCCATCTGGCTTCCCATTGAAGCATTATTTTATCCCAATCTCCACCTCTGGGGTTTTCAGAGATATGCTCAAGGGCTGCAAATTTTATAACACTGGTATCATGTTTATGTTTAAAGGCACTTCTAGGTGTGGATGTTTTAAGACACCTGTAGGTGTGAATACTAGATTATTCCTGGCATAGTACACATGATTCCTAATTCTGCACCAAAATTGGTGTATTGTTTTGCCTATATAATAGGCCCCGCATTCACATAACATGATGTATACTATGCCAATTGGGCCTTTGGTGGTGGTGGTGCTGGTGCCACAACACTGTAAGTCCTCACAGTTACTCTTGGTGGGTGCTGGAACGGGCCCTGCTGTGCAATATTAGATCAAGAATTGTAATTACATGCACCTGTTGAACAGGGGTAGAAAAATTGGGCCTTTGGTGGTGGTGGTGCTGGTGCCACAACACTGTAAGTTCTCAAAGTTACTCTTGGTGGGCACTGGAACGGGCCCTGCTGTGAAATATTAGATCAAGAATTGTAATTACATGTCCCTGATGAACAGGGACAGAAAAATTGGGCCTTAGGCACTGCTGTTGGTGCCACAACACTGCAACCCCTCACAGATACTCTAGTTGGAGCGCAGTAACGAGCCCTGCTGCAAAGAATTGCATCAAAAATTGTAATTACATGTCCCTGTTGAACAGGAAGAGAAAAATTGGGCCTTAGGCACTGGTGCTGGTGCCACAACACTGCAACCCCTCACAGATACTCTAGTTGGAGCACAGGAACAAGCCCTGCTGCAAAGAATTGCATCAAAAATTTTAATTACACGCCCCTGTTAAACAGGGGCTGAAAAATTGGGCCTTAGCCACTGGTGGCGGTGCCCAGAAACAAAAATATTCTTACAAGCTATCAGCATGATCATTGAGGAGGAAGAGGATAGTCACTCGGCATAACAGAATAGTCACTAAGCATCAGCATAGGCAGTCTTGAAGGGATCTGACATTTCAAAAAAATGTATTCGGTTACATCAGCATCAGGTGCTTGGTATCTTGTGGTGATCCAAGACTGATTCATTTTTATGAAGGTCAGTCGATCGACTGAGTCGGTGGACAGGCGCACCCTGTGATCGGTTACAAAGCCTCCAGCAGCACTGAATATGCGTTCTGAAAGAACGCTGGATTCAGGACAGGCCAGTAGCTCAAGTGCATACTGTGCAAGCTCTGGCCAGTGATCCATCCTCAAGACCCAGCAACCCAGAGGATTTTCGGTGGGAAAGGTGTCCAAGTCAGATCTTGCCCCTAGGTATTCCTGTGCCATGTAAAACAGATGCTGGCGATGGTTGCTGGAACCAATCATACCTTGGGGCTGCAGACTAAAAAATTGTCTGAACGTATCAGTCAGACAGCCACCTTCTCCACTGCTCCTTCTTTGACTGACCGAAGCCTCGGCAACACGTTGTCCAGGAATAGGAGTTTGTAACCTCCCAGTCTCTGGGAACGCATTGCACAGACCTTTCTGCAAGGCCTCCCGAAGATGTTTCATCCTCTGCTCCCTCTGCGATGGCAAGATAAGGTCTGCAACCTTACCCTTGTAACGTGGATCAAGGAGGGTTTCCAGCCAGTAACGATCCCTCTCCTTGATACCACGAATACGAGGATCCTTCCACAGGCTTTGCAGCATCAGGGAGGCCATGCAGCGTAGGTTTGCTGAGGCATTCGGTCCGGTGTCCTCTGGGTCACTAAGGACATCATGATCCGCAGCCACCTCCTCCCAGCCACGTACAAGTCCATGGGTTTCTTGGGACTGTAAATGATCCCTTAAAGACTGCTGCTGATGCTGAGTGCCAGGCTCCACCTCTATGCTGACACAATCCTCCTCCTCCTCTTCGTCCTCTTCCTGTGTGATTGGCGGGCATGCAGGAACACTGTCTGAATAAAGGGGGCCTTGAGAGCTAAGGAAGTCCTCCTCTTCCTGCTTCTGTTCTGCCTCAAGTGCCCTGTCCATTATTCCATGCAGCCTGTTCTACAACAGGTGGACAAGGGGGACAGTGTCACTGATGCATGCACTGTCACTGCTCACCATCCTCGTGGCCTCCTCAAATGGTGACAGGACAGTGCATGCATTCCTGATCATGACCCACTGGCATGGGGAAAAAAAAACAAGCTCCCCTGACCCTGTCCTGGTGCCATAGTCGCAAGGTACTCATTGATGGCCCTCTGCTGTGTCTGTGCAGCCGCTGCAGCATGGCCAACATTTAGTTCTACCTGGTGGGCATGTCACAGATTAGGTTCTCGGGCAGGTTAAATTCCTTTTGGAGGTCTGCCAGCTGAGCACTGGCATTATATGACCGGTGGAAATGCACACAGACTTTCCTGGCCTGCCTCAGGACATCCTGTAAGCCCGGGTACCTGCCCAAGAACCTCTGCACCACCAAGTTAAGGACGTGTGCCAAACAGGGCACATGGGCCAGTTGTCCCTGTCAGAGGGCAAAGAGGAGGTTGGTGCCATTGTCGCAAACCACCATTCCTGGCTTAAGTTGGCGTGGCGTCAACCACCTCTGAACCTGCCCCTGCAGAGCTGACAGAATCTCTGCCCCAGTGTGGCTCCTGTCCCCCAAGCACACCAGCTCAAGCACCGCATGGCATCTTTTGGCCTGCGTACTTGCGTAGCTCCTTGAACGCCTATGGAGCACCGCTGGTTCCAAGGACAAAGCACAGGAAGAGGCCATGGAGGAAGAAGAAGAAGAGGGGGTGGAGGAGAGAGGTGTGTCCGAATCATCAGTAGTGGCATTTTGGAGGCGTGGTGGCGGAACAACCTCCAACACTACTGCACCTTGTCCTGCATCCTTCCCAGCTGCCAGCAGAGTTACCCAATGTGCCGTGAAACTTAGGTAACGTCCCTGTCCATGCCTGCTAGACCATGAGTCAGCGGTAATATGCACCTTAACGTTGAACGCCCTGTCCAGCGAGGCATGGACATTGCCTTCCACATGCCGGTAGAGAGCCAGAATCACCTTTCTTGAGAAAAAGTGACGTTTGGGAACCTGCCACTGAGGAACCGCACATTCCACAAACTCACGGAAGGGGACAGAGTCTACCAACTGAAAAGGTAGCAGTTGAATTCCTAGCAATTTTGCCAAGCTAGCATTCAACCGCTGGGCATGTGCATGGCTGGGAACGAACTTCTTTCTGTGGTGCAGCAGCTGGGGCAGGGAAACTTGCCTGGTACAATCTGACTTTGGTGTACCGATAGCAGATTGCCCCCAAGTACTTGGCTGTGACACACCTAATTCTACACCTTCATTCCTCTCAGTGCAGGTCTCAGAGAGGACTGAAGGTATTGTGGGGTTGGAGATCCCAGCTGATGAGGAGCAAGGAGAGGTCCTCTTTGTTCTTTGGTGTGGGTCTTTTAGGTACGCTTGCCAACGAACTGCATGGCAGGTCAACATATGTCTGGTCAAGCATGTGGTGCCCAAGTGGGAGATGTTTTGGCCACGCGAGATACGCTTGAGACATATGTTGCAAATAGCAGTGGTGGGATCTGATGCACTCGTCTCAAAAAAAGCCCAGACCAAAGAACTTTTGGAATAACGCGCAGAGACAGCAGCGCCCTGCACATGCGGAGCTCTGCGGTGTGATGCAGTCAGTGTGCTGCCCTTAGGCTGGCCCCTGGAGGGCATCCTGCCTTGTTGGTGATGTGCCTCCTCCTTCTCCTCTCTCCTATCAGGCACCCACGTGGAGTCAATGACCTTATTATCCCCTCCATCCTCATCACTGGAGCAAACCTGGCAGTATGCTGCAGCAGGGGGAACATGACTGCCAGATTGCTGTCCATCTTGGGCACCCCCTCTGTCTGGGCTCACGTTACTGCCTTCCTCTAGCTGAGTACCAACATCGGAGCCTTCAAAACGCTGGGTATCCTCCTGGAGCATGTACCCAACACTGTGGTCAAACAGTTCGGTGGACTCCTCAGGAGGACATGGTGGGGATAGGGAAGGAGTCACTTATGCCATTGAGCTGAGGGAAGGGGCCGCGTTGGCAGCTGCTTTGGCAGACAAAGTACCCTGAGCCTGGGTGAGAGAGGATGAGGAGGATGAGGATGGCTTGGTCATCCACTCGACCAAGTCTTCCATATGTTGCGGCTCAACGCGGCCAGCTGCCGAAAAAAAGGCCAAGCGTGTCCCACGGCCATGTGCTGATGAGGATGCACTATGTCCACGACCAGCACTGTTGCCTCTAGACACAGAGCCTGCTTGCCCTCTTTTATTGGCTTGTGACTGTCTGCATCTCCTTGTTGGCCTTTCAGACATACTATTGGCCTGCAGTGAGATGTAGCTGCACAAAACTTGGATGTATATATATACCGATTATACTGCAGCTAGCAGAATCAACTGCCTGCCTGTAGTATTATTAGTTTGAGAGCACCTGCACTTGTCTTCAGTTAGCTATACTGTAGGTGCAACTGTGCAGGGTACACAGTACAGTAACTAGAAATACGTCAAGAGCCTACACAAGCACCTGGTTTCAGGTAGCTATACTGTGGGTGCAACTGTGCAGGGTACACAGTACAGTAACTGGAAATATGTCAAGAGCCTTCACAAGCACCTGGCTTCAGGTAGCTATACTGTAGGTGCAACTGTGCAGAGTACACAGTACAGTAACTGGAAATACTTCTAGAGCCTACACAAGTACCTGGCTTCATTTAGCTATACTGTAGGTGCAACTGTGCAGGGTACACTGTACAGTAACTGGAAATACGTCAAGAGCCTACACAAGCACCTGGCTTCAGGTAGCTATACTGTAGGTGCAATTGTGCAGGGTACACAGTACAGTAACTGGAAATACGTCAAGAGCCTACATAAGCACCTGGCTTCAGGTAGCTATACTGTAGGTGTAACTGTGCAGGGTACACAGTACAGTAACTGGAAATACTTCAAGAGCCTACACAAGCACCTGGCTTCAGGTAGCTATACTGTAGGTGCAACTGTGCAGTGTACACAGTACAGTAACTGGAAATACGTCAAGAGCCCACACAAGCACCTGGCTTCAGGTAGCTATACTGTAGATGCAACTGTGCAGGGTACACAGTACAGTAACTGGAAATACATCAAGAGCCTACACAAGCACCTGGCTTCAGGTAGCTATACTGTAGGTGCAACTGTGCAGGGTACACAGTACAGTAACTGGAAATACATCAAGAGCCTACACAAGCAACTGGCTTCAGGTAGCTATACTGTAGGTGCAACTGTGCAGGGTACACAGTACAGTAACTGGAAATACGTCAAGAGCCTACACAAGCACCTGGCTTCAGGTAGCTATACTGTAGGTGCAACTGTGCAGGGTACACAGTACAGTAACTGGAAATACTTCAAGAGCCTACACAAGCACCTGGCTTCAGGTAGCTATACTGTAGGTGCAACTGTGCAGGGTACACAGTACAGTAACTGGAAATACGTTAAGAGCCTACACAAGCACCTGGCTTCAGGTAGCTATACTGTAGGTGCAACTGTGCAGGATACACAGTACAGTAACTGGAAATACTTCAAGAGCCTACACAAGCACCTGGCTTCAGGTAGCTATACTGTAGGTGCAAATGTGCAGGGTACACAGTACAGTAACTGGAAATACGTCAAGAGCCTACACAAGCACCTGGCTTCAGGTAGCTATACTGTAGGTGCAACTGTGCAGGATACACAGTACAGTAACTGGAAATACTTCAAGAGCCTACACAAGCACCTGGCTTCAGGTAGCTATACTGTAGGTGCAAATGTGCAGGGTACACAGTACAGTAACTGGAAATACGTCAAGAGCCTACACAAGCACCTGGCTTCAGGTAGCTATACTGTAGGTGCAACTGTGCAGGGTACACAGTACAGTAACTGGAAATACATCAAGAGCCTACACAAGCACCTGGCTTCAGGTAGCTATACTTTAGGTGCAACTGTGCAGGGTGCATAGTACAGTAACTGGAAATATGTCAAGAGCCTACACAAGCACCTGGCTTCAGGTAGCTATACTGTAGGTGCAATTGTGCAGGGTACACAGTACAGTAACTGGAAATACTTCAAGAGCCTACACAGGCACTTGGCTTCAGGTAGCTATACTGTAGGTGCAACTGTGCAGGGTACACAGTACAGTAACTGGAAATACGTCAAGAGCCTACACAAGCACCTGGCTTCAGGTAGCTATACTGTAGGTGCAACTGTGCAGGGTACACAGTACACTAACTGGAAATACTGTAAAAACACCTGCCTGCCTGTCAGTATATTAGGAAGAGGAGAACAGGATCTAGCTAAACTGAATACCGTGTGTATGTATATATATATATATATATATATATATATATATATATATATATATATACAACACCTGGTATGCATATATACACAATACACTGTAAGTGCAGCTAACCGACTCGACCTGCCTATTCTATCTAACTTAAATCAAATTACACTGTCTCTCTGTCTATCTATCTCTCTCTCTCCAGTCTCCACCGCAACACACTACACAAGGCCTCCACGGAGGCGGCCTTATATAGTGTGGGGCGTGTACTAAAACCCCTGAGCCATAATTGGCCAAAGCCTCCTTGGCTTTGGCCAATTACAGCTCTCTGTATACACAGCGCTATGATTGGCCAAGCATGCCGGTCATAGTGCATGCTTGGCCAATCATCAGCCAGCAATGCACTGTGATGCTGCAGTGAATTATGGGCCGTGATGCGCCACTCAAATGGCCCATATCGTTCGTAATTCGGTGAACGACCGAACACACAAAGCTCATCCCTAGTGGTGTGGCTGTTTCAAGATGCACAATAAGGAGGCACTTGAAGAAAGATGGGCTGCATGGTCGAGTCTCCAGAAGAAAGCCATTACTACGCAAATGCCACAAAGTATCCCGCTTACAATCCGCCAAACAGCACAGAGACAAGCCTCAAACCTTCTGGCACAAAGTCATTTGGAGTTATGAGACCAAAATTGAGCTTTTTGGCCACAACCATAAATGCTTCATTTGGGGAGGAGTCAACAAGGCCTATGATGAAAGGTATACAATTCCCACTGTGAAACACGGAGGTGGATCGCTGATGTTTTGGGGATGTGTGAGCTACAAAGGCACATGTAAATTGGTCAAAATTGATGGCAAGATGAATGCAGTATGTTATCAAAAAATACTGGAGGAACATTTGCATTCATCAGCCAGGAAGCTGCGCATGGGACGTACTTGGACATTCCAACATGACAATGATCCAAGGCCAAGTCGACCTGTCATTGGCTACAGCAGAATAAAGTGAAGGTTCTGGAGTGGCCATCTCAGTCTCCTGACCTCAATATCATTGAGCCACTCTGGGGAGATCTCAAGCGTGCAGTTCATGCAAGACAGCCAAAGACCCTCTGTAGTGGGGGGTCGTGGCCATCTAGTAAGGAGCAACCCCCTCTATCCCTGGTGGTGGACTCTCCTTTGCTGTCACTGATTGAATCACCATTTGGATTTTTTGTACCTTTCTTGGCGAATTGAACTTTTTAATCATATTGATTTTTCACTTATTGGATATTAAGGTGGATTATTATCAATTGTTATTCACATACATTTTTATTTTTTATTTACACTCAATATCATAAACAAAAAAGTTTTTTTCACTGAGGACTTTTACGGTAATTTGTACATGTATTAGCGCAATTCTTTTTATTTTTCATATTTACTCCACAATTGATGTTTATTGTTGGGATTGCAGCTTTTCAACGATTTATTGTTTACTTTGGTTTATAGCGCGGTTTTTTTCTTCTTTTTTTCAAGACAGCCAAAGAATTTACAGGAACTGGAGGCTTTTTGCCAAGAGGAATGAGCAGCTTTACCATCTGAGAAGATAAAGAGCCTCATCCACAAATACCCGAAAAGACTTCAAGCTGTCATTGATGTTAAAGGGGGCAATACACGGTATTAAGAACTGGGGTATGTAAACTTTTCATCAGGGTCATTTGGGTAGTTTCTGTTGTGATTATAATTTAAAACGAGTAAACAAAGTTGATTGATAATAAATGGCTTCAGCCAAACACTAACCATGAGCAAAAAAAAAGTTTTTGTGCTATCATTCATATTCTCTGAAAATGGCCAAGAAATCATACATTCTGCCAGGATATGTAAACTCATGAGCACAACTGTATTTGAACTGTGCAACCTTCCAGTCATTTTAGTAAGTCTGGGGTATCCTGTATGTAAGACGGTAAGGTCATAACATGTGGTAAGTATCTACGAGTTGGCTAGCCCGTTCAGTATGCAAACCTATACTCAATACAATAGTTCTGCTGGGGGGGGGGGGGGGGGGGGCAACGGAAGTCCTTATGGGTTTTTGGCAGAGTGTAGAAGGTGGGAGTATGGGGAAATTTAACATACATTGATTCATATATATCTTTATTAATAATGCCTGATTGGTATGCATTAATGATGGTCAGCGAAAATTCCTCTCGAAACCTAACCACCATGCTCTCCAGAATGACTCTATACTATTCAGTATTATTTAGGATTCATAAACACATTTTTCTGTATTGTTCAGTATTCATAAGGACCACAGTTCCCCCCTTGTCCGAGGGTTTGATCACAATTTTCACAATTTGAGCTCAAGGCTCATAAGGTAGCCAACTGTTCTGTAGAGAGATTACCTGGAACAAAACCACATGTCTTAATCCTCCCAATCTCATTAGTAACTTGGGTGACAAAAGCCCATATATTGGGGTTGGTCTCAAGGTGAGGGAATTTATCGAATTTCTTTCGTTTTTTTTATTAGTCAACTGAGAATAGTCCTGATAAGGACTGACAGGATTATCATTGGGTTGACTTACAGATATGGAAAGTGTTTCTGGTTCAGAAAGAGATACTGGATCCTCGTTCTTATCAAGGAGGTCCATCAGATCTTTCAGCGCACAAAAAATCTGATACAGTGAAGTCTTTCCACATCTCCTGTAATGCCTTATCTTTTTTGCTTATTTTTACGCTCTTTATCAAATACAAATTTATATGTCAGTTTCCTTGCGAAAAGATGGACATCCTTGATGGTATTAAAATGATCCAATTTCTGACTAGGGCAAAATGTAAGCCCAAAACTCAGAACCTACTACTTAATAGATGATAGTGTGTGAGAAGAAAGATTTATAATGTTGAGACCTGTGTTTGTGGAGTTATTTGCACCACTAAATTGTCCAGATTGCCAGTTGGCCCTTTAGAGTGGGTGTGTGTGCCTTTGATAGTTTGTCGAAAAAAATATCCGTTTCGGTTTGTGCTGAGGAGGCCCCATAATTGGACAGTGAGGGCTCTGTAGTGTTTTTGATATATGAAAAATTAGTGTTAATTTGTGTTTGTAATGTGCCGCCACCAGAAGTAGAGGGACCCTCCAACTGGGGGGTACTCAAACCATGTGTACCAACACCCTGTGTGTAATTAGAATGCAGAGGTGTAGTGGATTACCGTTACCACCCAGTGATTGACTGCCGCCACCAAATTTAGGTTGTTTGTCTCCAGTCTGATTTGTGAGAAACCTGTGAAGTTTGAGAAAGCAGGTCTCAAGATTGGATTCCCATGCTTTCCTGAAATCTGAGGTAATATTCCTAATGTTGGAAAAACCTGAACTCGAAGCCCTATGGCGTTCAGATCGCTTTCCAAATATTGTTCAAAAAATTTGTTATGCCAATAAAGGCTCAATTTCCTATCCAAAGCTTTACACAGTTTTTTGTAGGAACATTTCCATATCCGGAGATGTACCCTTCCCATCAGAACATTTTTCATGAGCCCATGACATCAACCCTTCCCAGGCTGTGCCCATATAGTCCGTCATTGTGTATTATTTTTGCTCTCACTCAATAAGGTTAAATGATTCATAAGTTTGCAAAAATTACCATACAATTATTTAGGTCTCCATATACCAACCATGTCTCAAACTAAACAACTGGTGGAAAGTCACAATAGATAAATGGGTAATGACCACCCTAGACAAAGAGATTTCAATGAAGGACTTTGGCCTCTTTAAAAATTACAAAGGAGTCAGTTAGGTAAATATCGGAGACGTGCCCCCAGTAATTACATAGTTACATAGTTACATAGTAGGTGAGGTTGAAAAAAGACACAAGTCCATCAAGTCCAACCTATGTGTGTGATTATGTGTCAGTATTACATTGTATATCCCTGTATGTTGACCTAACAGCCATAGATTGGAGACAAGATAGATAAAAATCATATAATTTTATTATACAAAGGTTGAAAAGTATAGGAATAATACTTGTGTAGCCCCAACATAGGGGAATGGTAGCACACCATACAAAGTATAAAATTAGTGCATTAGGTTTATTACATTGGTTCAATCCATACGATGTGTGTGATGTGCTATTGTCTATTCGGTCATCGTTTGGACAATCATTTGGCTTCCTCAGAACACAGACATAGACTTAATGGATTGCCTAGCATAACATAATATTAGTAACAGGCAGACATAACATTATGACATAACAGACATAACCAGGCCCGGGCTGGGACAAAAAATAGGACCGGGCATTTTGGATTGAGCAGCCCATGACATGTTAACTGGCCCCTTCCCCACTCTCCACCCTGACAGATCCCCTGAGAGAGAGGAGGGGGGAACCCAGCAGAGGTGTGGGGGGGTGAGGTGGGACCAGGAAAGAGAATGGGGGGATGGAGAGCACAGGGAAGAACCTTGAGAACATGGGGTGGGGTAAGAGCACAGGGGAGAGGCAGAGAACACAGGGAGGAAGAGGAGAGCACAGGGGGGCAGCAGAGAGCATGGGGGAGGTGGAGAGCACAGGGGGGCAGCAGAGAGCATGGGGGAGTTAGAGAGCACAGGGAGGGCGGCAGAGAGCATGGGGGGAGGTGGAGAGCACAGGGAGGGCGGCAGAGAGCATGGGGGGAGGTGGAGAGCACAGGGAGGGCAGCGGAGAGCTTGAAGGAAGGTAGAGAGCACAGGGAGGGCGGCTGAGAGCTTGGAGGGAGGTGGAGAGCACAGGGAAGGCGATGGAGAGCATGGGGGAGGTGGAGAGCACAGGGAGGGTGGCGAAGAGCTTGTGGGGAGGTGTAGAGCACAGGGAGGGCGGTGGAGAGCATGGGGGAGATGGAGAGCACAGGGAGGGTGGCAAAAAGCATGGGGGGAGGTGGAGATTACAGGGGCAGCGGAGAGCATGGGGGGCAGCGGAGAGCATGGGGGGAGGTGGAGAGCACAGGGAGGGTGGTGGAGAGCATGGGGGAGGTGGAGAGCACAGGGAGGGTGGCAGAGAGCATGTGGGGAGGTGGAGAGCACAGTGGGGGCAGCGGAGAGCATGGGGGACAGCGGAGAGCATGGGGGATGTGGAGAGCACATGGGGGGAAGCGGAGAGCGTGGGGGGTGATGTGGAGATCACAGGGCAGCGGAGAGCATGGGGGTGATGTGGAGAGGATGGGGGGTGGTAGAGAGCATGGGGGTAGGTGGAGAGCACAGTGGGGGCAGCGGAGAGCATGGGGGGTGGCAGAAAGCATGTGGGGAGGTGGAGAGCACTGGAGGGGTAGCAGAGAGCATGGGGGAGGTGGACAGCACTGGGGGGGTGGCAGAGAGCATGGGGGAGGTGGAGAGCACAGGGAGGGTGGTGGAGAGCTTGGGGGGAGGTGCAGAGCACAGGGAGGGCGGCGGAGAGCATGGGGAGGTGGAGAGCACGGGGGGCAGCGGAGAGCATGGGGGGCAGCAGAGAGCATGGGGGAGGTGGAGAGCACAGGGAGGGTAGCGGAGAGCATGGGGGGAGGTGGAGAGCACAGGGAAGGTGGCGGAGAGCATGAGGGGAGGTAGAGAGCACAGGGAGGGTAGCGGAGAGAATGGGGGGAGGTGGAGAGCACAGTGAGGGCAGTGGAGAGCATGGGGGGAGGTGGAGAGCACAGGGAGGGTGGCGGAGAGCTTGGGGGGAGGTGGAGAGCACAGTGGGGGCAGTGGAGAGCATGGGGCAGCGGAGAGCATGGGGGATGTGGAGAGAACAGGGAGGGAAGCGGAGAGCGTGGGGGTGATGTGGAGAGCACAGGGGGGAGCGGAGAGCATGGGGGTGATGTGGAGAGCACGGGGGTGGCAGAGAGCATTGGGGGAGGTGGTGAGCATGGGGGGAGGTGGAGAGCATGGGGGGAAGTGGAGAGCACAGTGGGGGAGCAGAGAGCATGGGGGCAGCAGAGAGCATAGGGGGAGGTGGAGAGCACTGGGCGTGGCAGAGAGCATGGGGGGAGGTGGACAGCACTGGGGAGCGGCAGAGAGCATGGGGCGAGGTGGAGAGCACAGAGGGGCAGCAGAGAGCATGGGGGGGAGGTGGATAGCACGAGGAGGCTAAGAGTATGGGTGAGGTGGAGATCCCAGGGGGGCAGCAGAGAGAAGCAGGATAGGAGGAGCAATGGGGGCGGCTGCATATAGAACAATCATTCTCTCCGTCTTCCTCCTGCAGTCTCGGAATGCCTGCTTCTCCTCTATCTCTCACAGGCATTCCGATACTGCAGGAGGAAGATGAAGAGAATGATTGTTCTATATGCAGCCGCCCCCCCCACTGCTCCTCCTATCCAGGTTACAGGGGGGGCTGCACTCACGTTTTCTGTTATCTGGCCCCAAGATGTCTGCAGCAGGTGTCTGCTCTGGCTCCTCCCCCTTCACAGTCACGCCCCCTGGCACCGACGGCTGACCTATACGGGCACCGTGCGGCCGCGGAGAGGCTGAAGGCATCTCATTTAGCTCCTCCCCCCAGCGCCGATGGCTGAGCGTAACTGGCAGCCGGGTGGCTGTGCAGAGGTAAGATGAGCAGCGCGGACTCAAAGAGAAGCCCAACTGCCTTGGGCCCCGCAAGGACTTGCAGCCTGGTGGCCTCGGCGGCTGCGGCCCACCGGGCAAGTGCCCAGTTTGCCCTATGGCCAATCCGGCCAGGACATAACATATCATTCAGCCATAATAAATAATGCACACTTCTACCAACAAGATCTGGCCATAGTTCGACCAGCCCTAACGCCTTTGGTGGGAATTTATTATGGCTGAATGATACATATCATAAACTTATGTCTGCCTGTTACTAGGGATGAGCTCAATGTTCGGGTCGAACATAAGTTCGACTCGAACATTGGGTGTTCACCCGTTCGCCAAAGAACGAACATTATGGGGCATTCGAGGGAAATTTGAGATCGCAGTGCATTGCTGTATGATGATTGGCCAAAGCATGCACCTGACCTGCATGCTTTGACCAATCCCAGTGCCCTCTGCTAAGAGAGCCATAATTGGCCAAAGGGAAGTCCACACCCCACACTATATTAGGCTGCCTACACAGCGGCCCTGTGTAGTGTTGTTGGCATGGGCTGAGAGATAGTGTGATTTAGATTAAGCAGGCAGGTTAATCAGTTAGTGGCAGTGTATTTGATATATATATATATATATATATATATATATACAGTCTAATATATATATATATATTCTGCAGCATCCAGTGTAGCCTATATCTACAGTGCATTCCGTGGTGTACTATTTCTAATCTACTTCAGGCGGTGTATTTGATATATATATATATATATACAGACAGTCTAGTATATATATATATATTATCTGCAGCATCCAGTGTAGCCTATATCTACAAAGCATTCCGTTGTGTACTGTTTCTTCTACTTTTCTGGTGGTGTACACAGTACACAATACAGTGCAGCCGTAGTGCAGTTGCTACTACTTTTCTGGTGGTGTATATATATATATATATATATATATATATATATATATATATATATATATATATATATATATACACACTAGACTGACTGTATATATATATATATATATATATATATATATATATATATATATATATATATATATAATACACTGCCACTAACTGAATAACCTGCCTGCTTAATCTAACTCAAGCTATCTGTCTGTTCAACACTACACATGGCCGCTCTGTAAGCAGCCTTATATAGTGTGGGGCGTGGACTTAGTCCTCCTGAGCCATGATTGGCCAAAGACACCCTGCCTTTTGGCCAATTATGGCTCTTTCAGCAGAGCGCGCTGTAATTGGCCAAAGCATGCAGTGCAGGCCAATCATCATACAGCAATGCACTGCGATCTCGTAGTGCATTATGGGGTGTTCCGTGGCGCTCAAATTTTCCGCGAACACCCCTTAATGTTCGCTGTTCGGCAAACGGGCGAACACCCGATGTTTGAATCGAACTTATGTTCCACCCAAACATCCCTAATTGTTATGCACTGTCTACATCAGCCACAATTACACACAACTTTAATACACGCTTTTCATCCATCTTTCTTCAGTTGTGTATTATGTTACAAAGTTCTCTCTGAAACACGATTCCCATTTACAATTAACAACCGACTATCATCTATACTGTTCTGATTGGGTATGATCTGATTCTCAGAAACACTACACGTACCGAAGCCCTAGTTGCCTTTGTCTTTCACTCCCGTTCTGGCAGTAGTTACCTTCCTCTAAGATCTGTTCAGATCCCTTCAGTTTATGCTAACACGGGCCTCTGAAATATAGTACAACAAATCACTCATGCAAGGTAATTCCTCAACATCAAAATTTTTATTACACGGGTTTGAGCTTGACTCTCGACACGTTACCCCACACTTCTCCAACCACTATGAGGACGATCTAAACTATTTAACAACTCATGCAATCAACTATACATCTTCCATATAATGCACATTGGAAGCACTCTTATTCCCCCAATGTAATAAGCATTTTAACCATACACTCTCCCTCTCCCATATGCATACTCAAAAGTGCACATATGAGGACCCACTGAGTATTATTGTTCTGTGATAAGTATCCACCTCAGCCCCGGAAGGATTTAACCCTTCCTGACTAAGCCCTTTTTTGCGATATGGCACTGCGTCGCTTTAACTGTCAATTGCGTGGTCATGTGACATTGTACCCAAACAAAATTGACGTCCTTCTTTTTCCCACAAATAGAGCTTTCTTTTGGTAGTATTTGATCACCTCTGTGGTTTTTATTTGTTGCGCTATAAACAAAAAAAGAGCGACAATTTTGAAAAAAAAGCAATATTTTTTACTTTTTGCTATAATAAATATCCCCCCAAAAAAACAAATTTCTTCCATAGTTTAGGCCAATATGTATTCTTCTACATATTATAGCGTATATTGATTGGTTTGCGCAAAAGTTATCGCGTCTACAAACTAGGGGATAGATTTATGGCATACATTTTAATAATTTTTTTTTTTTAGTAATGGCGGTAATCTTTTTTTATCATGACTGCGACATTGCGGCGGACAGATTGGACACTTTTGACACTATTTTGGGACCATTGGCATTTATACAGCTATCAGTGCTATACAAATGCACTGATTACTGTGTAAATGTCACTGGCAGGGAAGGGGTTAAACACTAGGGGGCGATCAAGGGTTTAACTGTGTTCCCTCAGCATGTTCTAACTGTAGGGGGGATGGGCTCACTAGAACATGAGCAGTAGATCGCTGTCATGTTGCTGGGCAGAACAGGGAAATGCCTTGTTTACATGCCACGATCGCGGGTCACCTAGCCGCGGATGACGCAGCGATGTACGAGTAGGTTGTTTTGCGCACCCGTGCCACTTTGCCGAGTCGGTCGGCAAGTGGGTATACACATATCCCACACATAGTTCTTAATGACCTCTTCTTTAGCCCTAACACAGCACAGTAAATTTAATTGTTCTGACCCTTACCGACGTAAGTTTTCATCTAAGGCAAGATAGCTGATATATCCTTGCTGTTGGTACTTCCCACTTCCACAACACCCCAACTCTTTCTTTTGACACTCCCCCCCCCCCCTTTTTTTTGTTTGTCTCTTTCTCCCCTTATTAAGCTAAGTAACATTATCCATGATGCCTCCTGATGTCTGAAACTCAAAACTAGCAAATGTCAACATAGTCTCCCTCAATGCAAAAGGCCTAACCCTTCCAGAAAAAAAATCTCAACTTTTTCTATACATGCAAAAAATTAACGTTGACATAATCCCCCTACAGGAAACCTATTTCAAGGCTGAAAATATTCCAAAAATGACAAATAAAGACTTTCCCAGAGCATACATACCATCAGGGCTGTTTTTTTATATTGACTGGACCCTGGGCAAACATTTTCTTGACCCCCTCTTCCATGAAATTTTGCTTTCCACGTGTTTTGAGACATACAATAAATAGCAGCTAGACTCAAAAGAAGTTTACTGAATCAGATCAGGCAGCAATTGCGTTTGGTTACCAGAGGTTACAGTGTATCATTACCGCTCACTGACTGCAGCTAGAGGTTAGAGCACACATTATGTCTTACTGTTTATTTTCTAGAGGTTACATCACATGACTTCTGCTTGTTGGTTGGTTGCTAGAGATTACTGTACATCAATACTGCTCACTAATTGATTGCTAGAGATTACTGTACATCAATATTGCTCACTAAGCAATAAATCATGTAGAGCAAAGCTGGAAATCTTTGGCAAGTATATAGTGGGGGTTTCTACCAATGTAATGGGGAATTTACAATTACCACCAATGTGAAGGGAGATTTACACTGACCATCAATGTGAGGGGGAATTTGCACTGACCACCACGTAACTGGGTTTTTTGCGCCACCCACCAATAGAAAAGAGGGATTTCTACACCAACGCCAATGTAATAAGAGCATTTACACCAACCACCAGTGTAAGGGGAAATATACAATGATCTCCATATAAGGGGGAGTTTACACTGACAACCATTGTCCAGGAGATTTGTACTGACCACCAATGTAAGGTGACACTTCTACACTGACCACCAATGTTAGGGGGGATCTACATTGACCATCAACATAAAGGGAGATTTACACTGACCACCAATGTAAGGGGAAATATACACTGCTCACCAATATTATGAAGAATTTACACTGACAACCAATGTAATGGGGGATTTTACATCAACAACCAATAAAGGGGGATTTCTACACTGGCCACCAATGTAAGGAGGATTTACACTCACTACCAATTTAAAGGAGGCTTCTACATGGACCACCAATGTAAGGGAGGATTTGAAACTGATCCCAAATGCAAGTTTGTATTTTTTTAACGATTACCAATATAAAGAGTAGTTTCTACACTGGTCACCAATGTAATGGGGATTTACACTGACCACTAATGTAATAGGAGCATTCACAGTAACCAAGAGGGATGAGCTTGATGTTCGGGTTGAACATGAGTTAGAATTGAACATCGGGTGTTCGCCTGTTCGCCGAAGAACGAACATTATGGGGCGTTTGCGGGAAATTCGAGCGCCTGAGGAACGCCCCATAATGCACTGCGAGATCGCAGTGCATTGCTGTATGATGACTGGCCAAAGCATGCACCTGACCTGCATGCTTTGACCAATCCCAGCGCCCTCTACTAAGAGAGCCATAATTGGCCAAAGGCAGGGTGCCTTTGGCCAATCATGGCTCAGGGGGACTAAGTCCACGCCCCACACTATATAAGGCTGCCTGCACAGTGGCCCTGTGTAGTGTTGTTGGCATGGACGGAGACATAGCTTGATTTCGATTAAGCAGACAGGTTATTCAGTTAGTGGCAGTGTATTTGATATATATATATATATATATATATATATATATATATATATATATATATATATATATATATATATATATATATATATATATATATATACAGTCAGTCTAGTGTCTAGTGTATATATATACTCTGCATCCAGTCAGTGTAGCCTAGATCTACATTCTACAGTGCATTCCGTGGTGTGCTATTTCTAATCTACTTGTAGATTAGAAATAGCACACCACAGAATGCACTGTAGAATGTATTTGATATATATGCAGTGTATTTGATATATATATATATATATATATATATATATATATATATATATATATATATATATATATATATATATATATAAATATACATATATATATTCTGCAATTCTGCACCTTCTAGTGTAGCCTATATCTACAGTGCATTCCGTGGTGTACTGTTTCTACACAGTACACAATACAGTGCAGCCGTAGTGCAGTTGCTACTACTTTTCTGGTGGTGTACACATTACACAATACAGTGCAGCCATAATGCAGTTGCTACTACACTTCTGGTGGTGTACACATTACAGAATACAGTGCAACCGGAGTGCAGTTGCTACTACTTTTCTGGTGATGTACATGGTACATAATACAGTGCAACCGTAGTGCAATTGTTACTACTTTTCTGGTGGTGCGCACATTACACAATACAGTGCAACTGTAGTGCAGTTGCTACTACACTTCTGGTGGTGTACACAGTATACAATGCAGTGCAACTGTAGTGCAGTTGCTACTACACTTCTGGTGGTGTACACAGTATACAATACAATGCAACTGTAGTGCAGTTGCTACTACTTTTCTGGTGGTGTACACATTACACAATACAGTGCAGCCATAGTGCAGTTGCTATACACTTCTGGTGGTGTACACAGTACACAATACAGTGCAGCCGTAGTGCAGTTGCTACTACTTTTCTGGTGGTGTACACATTATACAATACAGGGCAACTGTAGTGCAGTTGCTAATACTTTTCTGGTGGTGTACACTGTACACAATACAGTGCAACCATAGTGCAGTTGCTACTATTTTTCTGGTGGTGTATACTGTGACAGACTCACCCGGGACAGAGGCTATTGGAGGGGACTGAATGCAAGCCTCTTGCCCACCGATTATGGGCCCTGGCATTTGGGGGAATGGTGCTCTCTGTGAGCTGTATGCCTGGGGACCCTGGGGTTGGTGTTACTTTGGATTCAGCTCCATATCCCCCCAAAACACACAGACTCTGGGAACCCTTTATATGCCATATTAGAATGGTGACTGATTCATACCGTTGGGACTCCTACTGTTAAATGCTAATGTCATCAATTCCAGCTACCTGTCTGTTGTCTGCTATAATGTGTTTATTGTAAATATGTCTAGTGTGGCTCTAAGAGTCTTTTCACCCATTGTTGTTCGTGTTAATTAACTCTGTTACTGTGTGAAGCTCGGTGACCACAAGTCTGGGCAAAAGGTCATGTCTCAGTCACCTAGGCTGTATAAAGGATTAGATAATTAGCTCATGTTAATTAGGTTACAGTTGTATTGTTAGAGGAGGTTCCAATGGCATATAAAGTCTTGTAATTTTGATTCTAAATAAAATAGTCCATGTTAGCAGTGAAGCAAGTCTCGCCTTGTTTTATGCTTGAGAGCGGTTGGAATATCTGATATCTGAGTCCAGACTACAAGGAAGTGGTATACTGATGGAAGCACTTAAGCGGCGTGTGGGACATTCCCTGACATTGGTGGCAAGCAGCGGGATGCTTCCTGCAGTCTGGGACATCCAAACCTCCAACTGGATCCAATATCAGCATAGCAGACTTCAGTCACCCCAGCGGAGATATGGACCTGGCATCAGAGTTCCCGGGGCTGCTGCGGATCATCCTTTCAACATACACCAGAACTGTTATGTGTGTGTCACCGGCGCAAAACCAATATCTACCGATTACTTTAATAGTGATTGCCTTAGCTGCTGCATCCAAAAAACTTCTCATAGAAATAGATTACAAATGCTGTGTGTGTGAATGCGCTGCTCCCATCTAAATACGCTTATATCCTATCCATAAAGTGCAAACTTATTTCATATACAACATGGATCCATATAGAATCATTACATTAAAAAATAAATTATATCAAAAATTATATCAAAAAAATCCAAAAATTCAACAGTTCAATGATGTGTGTCACATTTGTGGCAAAGTCTCCCAGTAATGTATTCAAATCTTCTATCAATTGCCGTGATTGGCGTGCTCTTGTGCTAATTCAATGTACTAGTGACTTAGTGCTCCACCACCACCTGTGAGATTGGCCACTCACCAGATGTTTCTTTAAAACTACACCTTTGGTTCATTCATAGGGATAACCACTCCACTCAAAGGGAACTTCTTCAACAGTTATGATTGGACCTTAGTGTTCCTCATAAAACATGAATAAAACGATCATCGCGCAATACCGTTTAAACTGTTTATTGTAAAAAACAAATAAAAACTGTGCACTCACATTTATATGTGCCCTTGAGCCGGCACCAAGCTATTCCAACAGTTAGGGACGGGTAGGTATAGCAGGTATAGCAGTCTACTGTATGCTGTGCGACCTCCGTTCCTCCCCTCGTACCCGTTCGCGTCCTCACGCGGTTGGTGAGGACACGAACGGGTACGAGGGGAGGAACGGAGGTCGCACAGCATACAGTAGACTGCTATACCTACCCGTCCCTAACTGTTGGAATAGCTTGGTGCCGGCTCAAGGGCACATATAAATGTGAGTGCACAGTTTTTATTTGTTTTTTACAATAAACAGTTTAAACGGTATTGCGCGATGATCGTTTTATTCATGTTTTATGAGGAACACTAAGGTCCAATCATAACTGTTGAAGAAGTTCCCTTTGAGTGGAGTGGTTATCCCTATGAATGAACCAAAGGTGTAGTTTTAAAGAAACATCTGGTGAGTGGCCAATCTCACAGGTGGTGGTGGAGCACTAAGTCACTAGTACATTGAATTAGCACAAGAGCACGCCAATCACGGCAATTGATAGAAGATTTGAATACATTACTGGGAGACTTTGCCACAAATGTGACACACATCATTGAACTGTTGAATTTTTGGATTTTTTTGATATAATTTTTGATATAATTTATTTTTTAATGTAATGATTCTATATGGATCCATGTTGTATATGAAATAAGTTTGCACTTTATGGATAGGATATAAGCGTATTTAGATGGGAGCAGCGCATTCACACACACAGCATTTATACACCAGAACTGTGTCTGAGGATGAATACCTGGAGCTCAGGCAGCAGATTCGGGTTGAGCTCTGGATTGGAGCCCTCAAGCTCGTTGGTATAAAACAGGGAAAGTGCTTTCCAACCCAAGAGCAACAGGCTAGTGACCAACGGGCATTGCGGATGGCATTCCTGGGAGAGCAGCCCCAGGAGCAATGGGTGACTGAGTTGGACAGGCTGGTCCAGCAGGAGATAGAGCTGGACAATCGTTATCGGGCTCTGCAATGGCACGCAGAGGAGGGATATTTAGGGGAGACAACAGAATGCTCTCCGGAGGGATATGACCTTGGAGGCCCTGGATTGCTGTGGGAGAGCCTTACAGATCATTTTGTGTTTGGCGATGAAGGGGAACCTGCCCTTGAGGACCTGCGAGAATATAGAGATGCTATGCTCGGTCTTGCAGGGGTCTCAGAGCTCAAACCTGATCTGGACCATTTGCTAAGGAAGGAACAGCATCTGGAAAGGGCATACAGGAAACTGCTAGAATACATTCAGCAGCATGCCAGAGAATCGGCAGTGGAAAATCTGAAGATTGCCGTCCCCAAACCTGAAGTGCTGACTACAGGGCAGAGCTCTGCTAACCTCTGCCCAGCACTGATAACATGTTCTGGGTTCCATGGACAGGAGATGGTGAACCTCTATCCCCAGACACCAGTTATAGAGGTAGGGGATTTATTAGACTTTTCTGCTGAGGAAGAACAACCTTATGAGCCTCCAGCTGAAGATCTGGTAACTGAACAGAGGGTCCAAGACCTCTGCCCCACACTTTTAGCAATTCCAGAGACTGGGGATTTCATAGACGTTTCTGTAGAGGAGGAACCACCTAGCAAACCCCCAGCAGAAGTGCTGGCAACCGGACAGAGGGTCCAAGACCTCTACCCCACACCTGTGGCAGTTTCGGAGGCTCAGGGTGAGAAGGTGGCAATCACTTCCCAGCAGCAGATACAGAGGGAGAAGGGAGAGGAGGTGTTTGTTGTCCCTCCCCAACAGTTGGCCAGGGTGGAGGAAGCGGCCTTTCCTCCCCAGCAAATATCCGTGCACCTGGGAGACAGTACCATAGACATGTCGTCCCAGCAACCAGATGAGGGAATGGAAAAGGAAGCAGCTGGCTCCCCTTTCCAATGGCAGCTACACAGTTTGGGAGTGGAGGAAGCCAGCCTCCTGCCCCAACAGTTAGCCGGAGCGGAGGATGCGGAGTGCCTAGCAGAAGTGCTGACAACAAAGCAGAGTGCTACCAACCTCTGCCCAGTACCGGCAACAACTGTGGAGTTCCAGGGAGTCGGGGCAGTTGGCCCCTCTCTCCGACGACAAGCTGATGTAGTGGAGCTGCTACTCCCAGCTGAATCACTGGCAACAGGGCAGAGCACCGCTGGCCTCTGCCTAGCACCTAGTGTCTCTCTACAGCTTCAGGAAGCAGGGGTGATCAGCCCCTATGCCCAGCAGCAGACCGATCCCAGGAATGTTAAAAACAATCCAGCTGAAGTCCTGGCAGCCAGACAGAGAGTAAATGACCTCTCCCCCACACCTACTGAGGTCAACTATTCCTTGCAGCCAAGAAAGGAGATCATGCGGGAAGACTATGTGAGTTCACGCTGCCTGACTAATGCATGTCCAGACCAGGTTGAGGTCTGGGACCTTATTAGTCAACCTTTGATGGGGGAGAAATGTGACAGACTAACCCGGGACAGAGGCTATTGGAGGGGACTGAACGCAAGCCTCTTGCTGACCGATTATGGGCCCTGGCATTTGGGGGAATTGTGAGCTGTATGCCTGGGGACCCTGGGGTTGGTGTTACTTTGGATTCAGCTCCATGTCCCCCCCAAAACACACAGACTCTGGGAACCCTTTATATGCCATATTAGAATGGTGACTGATTCATACCGTTGGGACTCCTACTGTTAAATGCTAATGTCATCAATTCCAGCTACCTGTCTGTTGTCTGCTATAATGTGTTTATTGTAAATAAGTCTAGTGTGGCTCTAAGAGTCTTTTCACCCATTGTTGTTTGTGTTAATTAACTCTGTTACTGTGTGAAGCTCGGTGACCACAAGTTTAGGCAAAAGGTCATGTCTCAGTCACCTACGCTGTATAAAGGATTAGATAATTAGCTCATGTTAATTAGGTTACAGTTGTATTGTTAGAGGAGGTTCCAACGGCATATAAAGTCTTGTAATTTTGATTCTAAATAAAATAGTCCATGTTAGCAGTGAAGCAAGTCTCGCCTTGTTTTATGCTTGAGAGCGGTCGGAATATCTGATATCTGAGTCCAGACTACAAGGAAGTGGTATACTGATGGAAGCACTCAAGCGGAGTGTGGGACGTTCCGTGACATATACGATACAGTGCAACCGTAGTGCAATTGCTACTACTTTTCTGGTGGTGTACACAGTACACAATACAGTGCAACCACAGTGCAGTTGCTACTACTTTTCTGGTGGTGTACACATTACACAATACAGTGCAACCATAGTGCAGTTGTTAATACACTTCTGGTGGTATACACATTATACAATACAGTGCAACCGTAGTACAGTTGCTACTACTTTTCTGGTGGTGTACACAGTACACAATACAGTGCAGTGTGGTGTTGCAAAACAAAATATACAGCATGTCCGGAAGGCCACCAAGGAGAGGCAGACGCTCACAGGCCACTAAAAGAGGAAAAGCAGGCTCTGTGTCTACAGTCAACGGTGCTGGTCGTAGACATGGTGCATCCTCTGCAGGTGGCCGTGGGGCATGCTTGTCCTTTTTTTCTGCTGCTGACCATGTTATTGAGCCACAACATGCAGAAGAGTTGGTGGAGTGGATAACAAAGCTGACCTCATCCTCTTCATCCTCTGTCACCCAGGCTCAGAGTAGTTTGCCTTCCAATGCAGCTGCCAAAGCGGCCTATTCCACCGACTCCTTGTCCACAGTCACTCCTTCCGTAGCCCCACCATCATGCACCGTGTACATGCTGATGGAGGATGCACAGTGATTAGAAGGCTCCGATGTTGGTTCCCAGGTTGAGAAAGAGAGTAACGTGAGCCTAGAGAGAGGGGGTGCCCAAGAAGGACAAGAAAATGGCAGTCATGTTCCCCCAGCCGCAGCATACTGCCAAGTTTGCTCCAGTGATGAGGAGGGAGGGGATGATGAGGTCACTGACTCTACTTGGGTGCCTGATAGAAGAGAGGAGGAGGAGGCACAAATCCAACGAGGCAGGATGTCCTCTAGCAGGCAGCCACCCTATTGCATCACACATCAACATGGGGACAAGATGCTTTGGGGTCAGACCCCAAAGCACCCTCCCCATGTTGAGGGCATGTGGCCTGGTACAGTTCAGGAGGGTTGGGGCTGCTCTCATGCCCCCCTTCTTTTCCTGAGGCCGGCCAGGTTGCGTGCTCAGATAAGGATCTGGTATGATTTTTGGGGGGGACCCCTACGCCATTTTTTAAAATTTTGGCGCAGGGTTCCCTTTAATTTCCATACCAGACCTGAAGGGCCTGGTATGGATTTTGGGGGGACCCCCATGCATTTTTTTTTTATTTTTGGTTCGGGGTTCCCCTTAATATTCACACCAGACCCTGGATGGGGGGGGTGACCCATGCCATTTTCTTCAATGAGTTTTATCCATATTGCTGAGACCTGACAAGTCATTACAGCCGCGATCAGTTTTTAAATGACTTTTTTCCTTTAGAAATGTCATTTTGCTGCGGTACTGTTCTAAACACTGGAAAACTGTGCCACTTTACGGGCATACTAAAGACATCCCCCAGGCACTATATTTAAAGGAATATTTCATTTTTTCACATTTCACTTTAAGCATTATTAACCACTTCAATACCAGGCACTTATGCACCTTCCCGCCCAGACCAATTTTCAGCTTTCAGCGCTCTCGTATTTTGAATGACAATTACTCAGTTATGCTACACTGTATCCAAACAAAATGTTTATCATTTTCTTCTCACATATAGAGCTTTCTTTTGGTGGTATTTAATCACCACTGGGTTTTTTTTTTTTTTGCGATATAAAACAGCGAAAATTTTTAAAAAAACATACTTTTTTTAGTTTCTATTGTAAAATTTTGCAAATAAGTCATTTTTCTTCATAAATGTGTGCCAAAATCTATACTGCCACATATCTTTGGTAAAAATAACCCAAATTAGGTATAATTATTATTGTATATTATTTGGTCTTTGTGAAAGTTATAGAGTCTACAAACTATAGTGCCAATCACTGAAAATTGATCACACCTGATGTACTATCTCACCTGAAGGCCTATCTCATTTCTTGAGACACTATCAAGCCAGGAAAGTACAAATACCCCCCAAATGACCCCTTTTTGTGAAATTAGACAGTCAAATGTATTTACTAAGAGGCATGGTGAGTTTTTTGAAGTTGTAATTTTTTCCCACAATTCTTGGGAAAATTAAGACTTTTTTTTTTTTTACACAAACTGGTCATATTAACAGGTTATTTCTCTCACATAGCATATGCATAATTGCAACTTATCCCCAAAATACATTCTGCTACTCCTCCTGAGTATAGCGATACCACGTGTGAGACTTTTACACAGCCTGGCCACATACAAAGGGCCAACATTGAAGTAGCACTTTCAGGCGTTCTACAAGCATAAATTGCACATATCCTTTCTCAACCACCTATTACAATTTTGAAGGCCCTGGAGCACCAGGACAATTGAATTGTCCACAAAATTACCCCATTTTGGAAAGCACACACCCCAACGTATAATCTATGAGGCACAATGAGTCTTTTGAACGGTTCATTTTTTCCAGATGTTTTTGGAAAATGTGGAAAAAAAATGAAAATGCATTTTTTTTACACAAAGTTGTCCATTTATAAGATATTTCTAACACATAGCATGTACATAGCAAAAATGAAACCCCAAAATGCATTCCTCTACTCCTCCTGAGTATGGCGATACCACATGTGTGAGACTTTTACACAGCCTGGCCACATACAAAGGCCCAACATTGAAGTAGCACTTTCATGCGTTTTACAAGCATAAATTGCACATATCCTTTCTCAACCATCTATTACATTTGTGAAGGCCCTGGAGCACCAAAACAGTGGAATTATCCACAAAATGAACCCATTTTGGAAAGCACACACCCCAACGTATAATCGGTGAGGCATGATGAGTCTTTAGAACGGTTCATTTTTTTCCAGAAGGTTTTGAAAAAAGTGGAAAAAAAATGAAAATGCATTTTTTTTTACACAAAGTTGTCCATTTATAAGATATTCCTAACACATAGCATGTACGTAGAAAAAATGACACCCCAAAATGCATTCCTCTACTCCTCCTGAGTATGGCGATACCACATGTGTGAGACTTTTACACAGCCTGGCCACATACAAAGGCCCAACATTGAAGTAGCACTTTTATGCGTTTTACAAGCATAAATTGCACATATCCTTTCTCAACCACCTATTACATTTTGAAGGCCCTGGAGCACCAGAACAATGGAATTATCCACAAAATTAACCCATTTTGGAAAGCACACACCCCAACGTATAATCTGTGAGGCATAATGAGTTTTTTGAACGGTTCATTTTTTTCCAGAAGATTTTGGAAAAAGTGGAAAAAAAATGAAAACGCATTTTTTTTTACACAAAGTTGTCCATTTATAAGATATTTCTAACACATAGTATGTACGTAGCAAAAATGACACCCCAAAATGCATTCCTCTACTCCTCCTGAGTATGGCGATACCACATGTGTGAGACTTTTACACAGCCTGGCCACATACAAAGGCCCAACATTGAAGTAGCACTTTCAGGCGTTCTACAAGCATAAATTGCACATATCCCTTCTCAACCACCTATTACACTACTGAAGGCCCTGGAGCACCAGGACAATGGAATTATTCACAAAATGACCCCATTTTGGAAAGCACACACTCCAACATATAATCTATGAGGCATAATGAGTCTTTTGAACGGTTCATTTTTTTCCAGAAGGTTTTGTAAAATGTGGAAAAAAAATTAAAATGCATTTTTTTTACACAAAGTTGTCCATTTATAAGATATTTCTAACACATAGCATGTACATAGCAAAAAATGACACCCTTAAATGCATTCCTCTACTCCTCCTGATTATGGCGATACCACATGTGTGAGACTTTTACACAGCTTGGCCACATACAAAGGCCCAACACTGAAATAGCACTTTCAGGCGTTCTACAAGCATAAATTGCACATCTCATTTCTCAACCACCTATTACATTTTTGAAGGCCCTGGAGCACCAGGACAATAGAATTGTCCACAAAATGACCCCATTTTGAAAAGAAAACACCCCAACGTATATAATTTTTGAAGCAATCTCCGATGCACAGGCCAGGTTGGGAGGGATATTGGGGACAAAAATAGCTGGAATCTCTTCTTACTCCTCCTCTGCTGCATACACGGCATTTCTTTTGGCGTCTTCTTCCAGATTCTGTGGGGGGAATGCTATAGGGAAAGTGTTGCTCGTGAAGTCAACTCACATTATGATGCTTCCTGGGGCGGGACCTTATTGGTAAATGAGGGCAGTGACAATATCTTCAATTAACTTGAGGTAGGTGATTTGTTGGTTTTGAGTTGCTTTTTGGTAGCAGACAAACTAATTAAAAAGGGCCATGTGAAACAGGTGAAATGCAACTTTCTTGTACCAGTAACGGGACTTTCTGGTTGATAAATAGGGCTGTAGCATCTGATCGTTTAAATCCATCCCCCCATATACATATTGTAGTCGTGGATACATTCGGGCTTCACAATGGGGTCGCGTCTTCTTTGGATCTCCACCACGGTGTCATTGTGGATGGTAGAGAGGATGTGGACATCTTTCTTGTCCCTCCACTTCATGGCCAACAACTCCTCGTTCCTCATGAATGCCAATTCTCCGTTTTGCTATTTTTTTGTCAACAGATTTTGTGGGAATCCCTTACGTTTTTTATTTACGGTACCACAGGCCAGGGTTTTTTACTGTAAAGATGACGCAAAAGGGGCAAGCTGGTATAATAGTTGTCGACATATAAATGGTATCCTTTTTCAAACAGGGGGTATTCCAGCTCCCAGACAATTTTCCCATTGGTTCCAATATATGTGGGGCTGGAGCTGGGAGTCTTTGCCTTCATAGATCCAGAATGTGAAGACGTATCCAATGACTCGATCACATAATTTATTTAATTTCAGCCCATACCTGGCTCTCTTGTTTGGTATGTACTGCTTGAAGTGCAGTCGGCCAGTAAAATGTATGAGGGACTCGTCCACACAAATTTTTTGGTCTGGGATGAAAACTTCTCTAAATCGCTGGGAAAAGGAATTGAATAGGGGGTGTATCTTGTACAATTTGTCATGGTTGGGATGATCTCGGGGAGGGCACTGTGAATTGTCATTGAAGTGGAGAAAACGCATAATCATGTTGTATCTTGTGCTGGACATGACAGCGGAATATATGGGCATGTGTTGGATGGGGTTGGTGGACCAATATGCATGGACTTCGTTCTTTTTTTGTAAGCCCCATATTGAAAGTAAGGCCCAAAAACAATTTAAATTCATCCAGTGTGACACATCGCCACTGGAACATGCGGGCGTAGGATGAATTGGAGTTGGCAGCAATAAATTGGGATGCATACAAATTAGTTTGATCCACCATATTCTGCAGAAAATCTTGTGGGAAAAATAAAGAAAAATAATCGAATTGAGAAAAATTTGTAGTGTCGGGCTGCACACCTAGCTGTGCAGTGAAAGAGGGGATGATAGCGGATCCTGAGTTGGCAGGCAACCATAAGGAGTTTGCCAGGGCATCGGGAAGGTAGGACTGGGGCTGGGTTCTTTGGGTTGGGCGTGTAATTCCAGTACTTGTACTGGGCTCCTCTCCCTCTGGGGTCTGGCGCTGCTGGTGGTGGGCAGATCTCCTGATCTTGGTCCTGATCTCATTCTTTTGGGAGGGATGGTTTACTCCGCGGACTCGGACTCTGATCCACTATCCTCCACTGGCTCATAATCCAAACCAGAATCGGATGATGGGAGCTCCCCGCTGCTCTCATTATCCGACATGGCAAGAATCTCATATGCCTCCTCGGGTGTGTAAACCCTTTGGGACATTATGGCAATGCTTATTGGCGGGCCTGTGTAATGTTACTGCTGGTGGTAGTGGTACCGATTGAGGTATTAGTGGCGGGCCTGTGTGGTGGTACAGATAACGGTATGGGTGGTGGTGATACCAATGGCGGTACGGGTGGTGGTGGTGGTGGTAGCGGTACCGGTGGCGGTACAGGTGGTGGCGGTACAGGTGGTATTGGCGGTAGAGGTGGCGGTATGAGTAGTGGTGGTACCGATGGCGGTACTGATGGTGGTACGGGTGGTGGTGGTACCGATGGCGGCACTAGTGGCGACACTGGTAGCGGCCTGTGTGGCAGTATAGATGGTGGGCCTGATGGCGGTACTAGTGGCAGTACTGGTGGTGGTACTGATGGCGGTACTGGTAGCCTGTGTGGCGGTATCGATGGCGGTGGGCCTTTGACAGATGGGCTGATTGACAGATGGGCTGGTTGACAGATGGGCTGGTTGACAGATGGGCTGATTGACAGATGGGCTGATTGGCTGGGCTGTGTGACAGGTCCTTTTTATTGGGGGGCCGTGTTGTGCACAGTACAATACAATAAGTCAGACAGACACTGATTTCACTCACTGATCCCTGCTCTCTCCTCACACGATCGGTGTGTGAGGAGAGAGCAGGGATCAGATGGTAACGGCTACTCAATCTTTACATTTGTGACCGGCTGTGATTGGTCAGGATAACGCAACCACTTCCCGGACGTCAATATGCTATTGACCGGGCGGGAAGTGGTTAAAATCACTGCTCCTGAAAAAACGTCCGTTTTTAAAAAAAATGTTTGCATTGATACATGTCCCCTGGGGCAGGACCCGGGTCCCCAAACACTTTTTATGACAATAATTTGCATATAAGCCTTTAAAATGAGCTCTTTTGGTTTTTCATGTTAGTGTCCCATAGACTTTAACGGTGTTCTGCGGCTTTCGAATTTGCCGCGAACACCGCATAATGTTCATTGTTTGCCGAGCATAAGTTCGAGCCGAACCGTTCACCCATCCCTACTATTTACATAATAATGCCGTGGCTATTTACATATCAATGTAGGTGTAATGTAAACACAGGGTCTGCAGTTGAGTCATCTATACATAGCAATAAGGCACAGCTGGACAGCAGCAACTGAACTTTACACTGAGATATCGGGACACAGCATGGGACTAAAACTTCAAACTGGGATAGTTGGCAAGTTTGAAGCAGCTGCTTTGTTTGGGCCCCACAACAATGATGGGGCCCAGGGCAGCTGACCCTTTTGCCCTGCCTTAAAAAACGGTCCTGCATACCATGCAACTAATAGACTAGCCAAAACAAAAAATGTTTCCATCCTTCTCTCCAAACACTTCCCTTTAGAAACCTCAGATACATTAATAGATGAGGAGGGTCGATACACATTTGTAAAAGGTGTCCTCTGGGGAAGACCAATAATGATAGCTAACATATACAGCCCCAATAATGCCCAGATCAGTTTCGTCCATAATCTAACAACAACCCTTCCTTTCAAATGGGTATCCTTATCCTTGGAGGTGACTTCAATGTAGCCCTTAACACTTTAGAGGACACATCTTTAGGCACACCTTCACTACCATTTAGAGCCCTCCGCCAAATTAAGATCCAACTGCAGGAACTTTTATTACACGACTCTTGGCGTACCCTACATCCTGGAGTAAAGGACTACACCATTTTCTCCTCCCCCACAACCGATACTCCAGAATCGACTACATATTCCTTTCTCAGAAAGATCTACCATTCCTTTCCAAAGCTAGTATTGAACCAATGTTCTTATCAGACCACCACCTGATAACCATCACTCTAATAGGGCGTACACACGGTCGGACTTTGTTCGGACATTCCGACAACAAAATCCTAGGATTTTTTCCGATGGATGTTGGCTCAAACTTGTTTTGCCTACACACAGTCGCACAAAGTTGTCGGAATTTCCGATCGCCAACCACGCGGTCACGTACACCACGTACGACGAGACTAGAAAAGGCCGGTTCAGAACCAAGCGCGGCACCCTTTGGGCTCCTTTTGCTAATCTCGTGTTAGTAAAAGTTTGGTGAGAGACGATTCGCGCTTTTTCAGACTCGTGGCTTTCAGATCGTTTTCTGACGTTCAGTTTGTGCTTGTGGGTTTGTATCTGCTCTTCAGTGCGTGCAGCAAGTTCCGCGTGACTTTAGGTAGTCATTGTATTCTTGTTCGTTCGTTACTGTTTTTCAGGTCGCTCTTCACAGGCCTTGCTGTTCTTCAGTGCGTTCTGTTACTTCGTTCTGAGCAGCCGACCGTTTTCTAGCCATGTTTCGTATGCGTACTCCTCGTAGAGTTCGTGCTGTGCGGGGGCTTGGTGTTGGGGTCCTGACCTTGACACAAGTCCAGTCCATGAACAGGGTGGGGAGGAGTTCATGGACCAAGAATTGGTTGCTTCAGCGTGACCAGTTCTCTCATATGCCTTTGCTCCGTGAGAATAATCCTGATGATTTCAGGAACTTTCTCAGGATGACGGACCCCGTGTTTCACCGTTTGTTGGCTTCGCTGACCCCCTATATTAGCAGGCAGGATACCTGCATGAGGCAAGCCATCACTCCGGAGCAGAGGTTGGTCGCTACCTTGCGGTATTTGGCCACAGGGAGAAGCCTGCAGGACTTGAAGTTCTCGACAGGCATCTCCCCCCCAGGCTCTGGGGATCATTATCCCAGAGACCTGTTCTGCCATCATACAGGTCCTGCAGAAGGAGTATATGAAGGTAAGATTTTTATCCTTTAATATCACATTTTATTGTATTGAATGTTTGATAATATATTGTATTTCTTTCCTCATTCCCTAATTACCATGCTTGTAATATGCTGTGAATGTCCCCTTTGTCCTCATGCATGCTGGATTTTTATGTAATTATTATTTTATGTCCTTCATACATATTTGCCCTTCAATAACCTCTCCAGCATGGTGTCTCCTGCCCTATATTCACCTCATGTAGTCACTTAACAATGTATTTTATCAGCTCCATAGTAGTGCTTTACCCCAAACACCCCCTAAAATGTTTGGAAATGTTATTTTAGCTTTAAATTCAGGCAGAGTGCCATAGGCTTTTTTTTTGTGGTGTCCCCAAATAATTTTTAGTAACCTTCCCTCCCCCAACCGCTAAGTCATTTGATCTCAATTCTCTATGCTCAATCATCTATCTGCTGACCTTGTCAAACCCATACACACTATACCCACCTCTTTACTGGTCAGATTTATGGATGAATTCCCCAAAGCATGTAAGGAGGGGCTGTTCCAAGTATTACACATTATTTAGGCATTCATCTCTCAATGAAGTGAAGAGGGTTACCTGTCCAAGATTTCCACACACCCCCTATAATGTTAGAAATGGCCCATGAGGGGGGGGGTGGGGGATATGATAGGTGTACCTTATACTTTGGTGTTGTTAAATTCCCCTTAATAAATGCTATCTGGAGGTTGCCCCATAATGTTTGTGTCTAATCTGCTTGCCATGTTTCAGAGTAAAAATAGTAATGTTTATTGTTTTTTCCTCAACAGTTTCCTTCCACGCCACAGGAATGGCAGACTGTGGCCTCCCACTTTGCCGAGCGGTGGGACTTTCCTAACTGCGGAGGGGCAATTGATGGGAAACACGTCCACATCGTCCCACCACCCAACTCGGGGTTGTACTATTATAATTACAAGGGGTTTAATAGTATAGTGATGTTGGCGGTGGTGTCGGCTAATTACGACTTTTTGTATGTGGGCGTGGGGAAGAATGGCCGGATGTCCGATGGTGGAGTCATCGCCCAGACAGAGTTTTACAGGCGTCTCCAGAATGGCAGCTTGGACTTGCCAGCTCCAGAGGACAATGTGGAAGGACTCCCATTTGTGTTCGTTGCTGATGAAGCATTTGCGCTGGGGGGACCACCTGATGCGGCCATTCCCAATGAGGACCCTCACCCCGGAACAGAGGGTTTTTAATTACCGGCTGGCCAGAGCCCGAAGAGTGGTGGAGAACACATTTGGAATCCTGGCCAGCAGGTTCCGCATATTTCTGACACCTATCCATATGGCGGAGTATAAACTGAACCATATAATACTTGCGTGCTGTGTTCTCCATAACTTTTTACGGAAACATTCGGCCAACTATGCTGGCTCAGTTGGGCCTGAGGCCGGAATCCTACATCAAACCACACTGACGGCGCTTGAAAGTGGCCGTCCTGGCTTGCCCTCCCTGAGTGCCCGTGATGTCTGGTTACGCTACCTGGAGTTCTTTGCGGGTAGGGGGCTATCAATATGCCAGACAATATGTGAAGCCTTTTTATAATAAAAAAAAAAAGAAATTCTTTGTGGACATTTACTGCTTGTGTTTGTTTTAGCTGACCCTGACATAAATGTTTTGAGTGCAGAAAATGTCGTGATTGGGTAACCTTATACAAAGCACTGTTGGCTGGTATTTCCTAAATGCAAAAACACATTTCACTACAAGTGCACTTGCAACTGCACTGAAACTGCACTTGTAGTGCAAAGAGGATTTGCAATTAGGAAATAACCCCCATTTTTGCATAAAACAGCTATTACATCACCCCAAAAGTGTTGTAGTGTTGAGACAATAATCCACACATTCTTGAGTAAGCCACTTTTTTATACCTGCACAATCACATGTGCATTTACCAAAGGTTTTTAAAACAAACCAACATGTTTGTTGTATAACAATTTTTGCAGTAGCATTAGCAAAATTCGAAATGTCCATTTCAGATAAAAGAGGCCTGTGTAAAACCAACAAGAAAGCCAAAAAACTTGAACTTACAAAGTTCACATTAGGTAAAACCTGAAGGCTATATCAGACATCAGTATTTAGGAACTAGGTTTGATATAGCGTTCAGATGGGGGGAAATCACCCCTGGAAAAGCCAAATTTGGAAGATGCACATCAATTTACGAATGTCAACATGTGCTATCTGCCATCAGGGGGGATCAAGGGACGTGTTTTGGGGGAGCAAGCCCTTCCTCAACGCGACTTTATAATTGAGGAAGGGGTTGCATCCCCAAAACGTGTCCATTGATCTCCCGTGATGGCAGATAGCACATGTTGGCACACTGTGTGCATGCTCCAAATTTGGCTTTTCAAAACATTGCAAAAAAATTTAAAAGATTGGACCACAATCCAAAAAGTGATTTTGTGGGGTTTTAAATTCTCCCCAAAACATCAATGATGTTATTATTTTTTTTAATAACATCATTGATTTTTTGCTGGATGTTTTGCAGTTCAGCATTACACCCCATGATCTCCCCGATCAGGATCTGGGCACTTTCTGATGTGAAACTTTCTCTATCCCTCACATCACGATCACCTAAAAAGAGAGAAAGAAAAAAAAAACATGTCTCAAAAATCTGCCACCATCCATCTCTTTTACCTGAGCCTGTGGTTGCAGACACTCACCTGTTGTGGTGCCAATCTCCACCACATCTTCTTCTTCCTCCTGCTCAGCTTGGGTTTGGGGTATTTCACCTTCTTCCATTGGTGGGGGGTCTCTGGTCTCCTGGGATGAGGGGTGTCCTCTGAGTCTTTTCTCCCCTATGTAAAACAAAAATGGTATAATTAGTACACAGATATTTGATGGCAGAACTAGAAATAGGAAACATTGCTTGGAAGTGGGGTACAATTGTCTATTTTAGCATAGTTTCAAGATGTATATTTTTTATTGGCCTTTGTCAATCTGCAATACTTTACCTGTTTAGTACAAGCTTCACAGATGTAGACCCCCCTATAGTATACACTGGAGCACCTGTGTGGCCCCCCTAATAAAAATGGTGTTCTGGGGTCCCACACTAGTGCTCCAGTGTCCAGATGTGAAAACAGCTGCTCAGTGTCCTCTCCTTACACACAATCTAGTTGGCATTTCATTCTAGTAACAAACCCATCTACACAAACAAATATTTGGCATCCAAGTAGGCCCAAAAAAAATGTGGGAAAATGCATATGGCCTAAACAATGGTGTTTTAGAGGCCGAAAGAAAAATGTTTGATACGAACGAATAATGGGCCCATGAACATTAAAGTTGCCCTTTTAAACGTTACAATTAATAAAAGCACATGGAGCAGCACGAACGGAATAAAGACAGAAAGAATAGGAACTACTTACTTTTTTGCAGCACTCTCCGGATCTTTCGGTACTGCTCTGGCTCTCTTAACTTCAGGTCCGACCACGGCTTCCTGAGCTGATCTTTCGATCTTCGGACCCCGAAATTCCTGTGAAGGCTTTTGATCACTTTCGCCATGATCTTGGCCTTGCTGATGTTGGTGTTGGGGTAAGGCCCATACTTCCCGTCATAGTCGGACTTCCTCATGATGTCGACCATCTCCAACATCTCCCCAAAGGACATATTTGTGGCCTTAAAACGTCTCCTTCTGGATCGGGACGTGTCCGGATCCGGGCTTTCCTCCTCCTCCTCCTCGTTGCTATAATTAGCACACACCTGCTCTAACTCCGCCATCATGCTCTTCACCCACTGCGCCGAACAAAAAGGGGCGGGAAATAGACTAGAAAGAACGTCTGGGTGGGCGGAGTTACACGTATGCGCAGTGTGTATAAAGCGTAACACGCGTGCATATTACGTACGATCTGTGAGCAGAGGAAGGAGCATTGGACGCGCCGATCGTAAGAACGAAGGTAAGAGACAAACTTGTGCCTATACTGCTTCTAGATTGAGGCCTATATTGTAACAAGATTAGGAGAGTTTTGTCTGACATTAGGCTTTGTCTTGTGTTGTGTCTTGCAGTGAACATGGATATGCTACTCAAAGATAATGACTTCATGTCAGTATTCCTAGAGATGCTAAGGGAGCTGCCCTGTCTGTGGGAGATTAACCACCCCCATTTCAAGAACCAAGCAAAGAGGAAGGCAGCACTGGTGCAATTGTGTGAAATTGTGAAGCAGGTGATCCCCACGGCAGACATCACCTATTTAAAGATATTAATTGGTTGCCTGAGGAGCACATATCTAAGGGAGTGCAAGAAAGTCCTGGATTCACAGAGATCCGGAGCAGCAGATGACATCTATGTCCCCAGGATGTTGTACTACGACAGGCTTCACTTTCTGGCAGGCCAGACTGAACCCAGGCCATCCCTCTCCAGTCTTCCTTCCACGCTTCCTTCCCCCCCGGCTGAGGCTTCTGACGCCCAACCTGGGCCTTCCAGGCCACATGTGGAGGAGCCCAGATTGAGCCAGGTATAGCATTCCTCTAAATATTTCTGCTTGTCCAATCAATGATGTTAACTAGATGTTAGGGGGGCGTGGCCTGACCTGGCATGAAGATGGCTGCTTAGTTCTTCAGCTCCTGCTCTCACACGACCTGAACTCAGCCTACCGGAGGATCAAACGACCTAACACAGAGCCAAAATATGGGGACTGCTTCACGGAACACCTCCACCTCGCGTTCCCACTCTCCGAGGGAGCACCCTGAAAATACTGGGCATAATATCCCAGAAATGTTCAGAGCGGGCAGGGGAAACATGGCGTCCTCCCGCCCAAGGAGCTCACAGGCCGCAACTTCCTCACAAATGGGAGCGCCGTCTCTCACTCTCCCTGTCAGCCTGATGAACGAGAACGCCGCGGATGAACAACCTCACCTCCCTCATTTAAACATCAATGACCTGCGGATGATTGCAGCGGATATAAAGGACACCCTTTCAGCTGCCATCTCGGAATTGCGCCTCGACCTCCGCGCCTTATCTGACAGAGTCATGGCAACAGAACAAACGGCCGAACAACAGGACTTACAACTACGCAAAACTACCCGCCATGTGGATACTCATACACTTCAGCTGAGAGATATGCAGAGACATATCGAGGATCTCGATAATAGGGGTAGAAGACGTAATCTAAGGATCAGGGGGCTCCCTGAGTCCATTGAGGGGGAACATCTGACACCCTCTGTGACCAGCCTATTTAATGCTATCCTGCACAGACCTCTCCAGACACCAGTCGATTTTGAAAGGATTCACCGCACACTGAGACCCAAAGGAAGGGACACGGACCCACCCAGGGATGTAATATGCTGTCTGACTGACTGCAAGATTAAAGAAGATATCCTTAGACAGTCCAGAAGCATCCCACAAATAGTGCATGAAGGGAAGTCTGTCCAAATATTCCAGGATTTATCAGGCATAACTCTCCAACACCGCAGAGATCTAAAACCCCTACTGGACACGCTTCGCACCAAAGGAATCACATATAAATGGAAGTTTCCTTTTTGTCTGGCAGCTACCTCGCAAGGTCGCAATGCGTTCCTCAAAGTGCCTGAGGATCTTCCCTACTTTTGCGAGGCGCTAAACATCCCCATAGTGGAGGTACCTAATTGGTATGCGGACTTTCGCCGCTCAGCTGTACGCAGAGACCACCTCCCTGCAGAACCTATGGAAGCTGTGAGCTCGGGACACAGGAGGAGAAGATCACCATCTGCCTCAGCGTACCACGGCATACACCGCACCACTCATCGCAACTTTAGTGCAACCGAATCCCCCACCTCAAGGAGAGCCAGACGGGATCGCTGACACCCTTGGAGGATTTTGCGGTAGCCTAATAGTTATGCTATGGCATGTTCTACGTATTCTGTTGCTTACTGCGGTTCCCCCGTTCTGGTCCCCCCCTTCCACCACCAGTACCTAACTCTCTGAAAGGGGACTATTTGAACTGTATGCACTTCGTTTAATGACACTGATAAAAAAAAAAAAAAAAGGGGATCAATTCCTGGCTACCCCGCCACTGTCATCGAACTCTGAGCACCTGAGAGACAAACTACAATCCCCAGGATGCTTCACTCGCGCACTCCGGATATACACGCCCACTCCTGTACACGAAGCGAAAGCCCTACATCCTACAGTCTGTCACCGTAGAAACTTCCGCCTAATCAGCTAGGAGCGGTAAACCCACCACATGCACCAACGCTGCCCAGCCTACGTACCCGACACCCCAGAGCACATCCACGGATCAAGATCAATGGCCAGAGGCTGACTCACCACAACTATCGCCCCGGATTGCTAATATAACTTAAACCTGTCAACTCCATCACGCTGCGATAATCCACACGTCCTCCGAAACTCCAGGGCTGGTCCTACAAGGGACAACCATGGAAGGACAACAGGATGACCCTACTACCCTGACATGGATCCTCCAGGCATACCTGCTTCTCGCCATCGGTGCACTCGGCTGACTTTCTGAAGATCATCCCACAATAGATCCTTGAACTGCCGGAAATCCCGGATCTGACATCGGTACGGGCGCGTACTCCTCAAGGTACTCAATACCACACGCAGATATCTGTGGCTAGAAGCTGTCATCCCACGCGTACTCTGCGATAACCATACACCACCACTGTTCGTCTTAATCTGCTACTCGGACTATAGGTATGCCAGTGGACAGGGATAGCATCGCTCATTGGGGTGAACTTTATTACTGTCATTAATCCTATGCAGTATTCTGCAACAGTTCTCATAATACAGGTACATTCCCAGTTTGTGCCTCAGCATGCACACTTATCTCACAGTTTTTCTGCCCATATGATTATAGTTTACTAAATGTTTCTTAATGTTACTCATACTAAGTTTGAATGATCAAGTCATAAGCTCTACAGCCTTAATGGTTACTGACCGATTTGCGTAGCGCTTTGGCATTCGCGGCCTGTGGTCCCCGCCAGGGCCTTAAATGGGCGTGGCGACGACCGCAGAGGTGCGAATCTAACGTGCACAGAGTTTGACACTAAGGCTTTCGCTTCTGATGCCCGCACTTAGGTGAGCATTTACTAATGTTATAGTTATGTATCATTCCTGCATATCCATTTTCATACCCGTTCAACTTAGCCTCCCACACTAGGTGTGCAGGTATTTAACACTTGACCCCACGACTGAAGGCATGTCAACACTTACACACCGCAAATAACATAAAAAAGAAAAACACAACAAAAAAAAAAAACAAAAAAAAAAACAATCAAATGCACTCCTCCTCTCATACGTCTCCAGGGTCGAGAGATAGCAGGAGATTTGCATATCTCACACAACCACCAGCTCTCTCGTGCCTGGTCTACACCAACCCCCACACAGTAACGGTGCGGTGCACCGGCCTGTACATCACCGATCATTTTTCTCGATTTGAGATAACGGGATAGCGAAACATCCCTGTTACCTCATCGGTTACTTCGTGGCGCTCTATATACCACAATACAGACTGCCCTTACCAACAATAGAGCACCTGTAACCCATTCCTACTCCCTCTAACCTGGTTCTCCCAACCCTGACGGAGGACATGGACCCCAACCACGCACCAACAGCCGAGACGCACTCACTCACCTCACTCAACCTCAAATCTATCAATATACGTGGCCTAAACACACCCGAAAAAAGATCTCTCCTACTTTCCTCGCTGCATAAATCCAAAACCCATATTGCACTTATCCAGGAAACCCACTTTAGATCTGAGGCAATCCCCAAATTACAAGACAAACATTTCCCGACAGTGTATCACGCGACTAATGACGAGGCTAAGTCCAAAGGGGTTTGCATCCTCATATCTAAGACCTTCCCTCTCAAAGTCTCTACCATCCTGAATGACCCATGCGGAAGATTCCTATTCATAAAAGGTACCCTACACGGAAAACAAATCACTATTGCCAACCTATATGCACCCAATGAACGACAAGTCACCTTTTTTCGCACCACACTTCAATTACTCACGACTTTCAGCTCCGGCACACTAATAATCGGAGGTGATTTTAACGTTCCCTTAAATCCCTCTCTCGATACATCCAATGGTCACTCCTCTCTCACTTATAGAGCCCTTCGCGCCATCAAAACACTATTCAAAGACCTATTGGTGCACGATACCTGGCGCACACTGCATCCCGATGGTAAGGATTTCACCTTTTACTCCCCACCACACTCTAAATATACACGCATTGATTATTTCTTCCTATCCCAAAATGACCTTCTTCTACTTAAGACGACTACTATTGAACCGATGGTCCTATCGGACCATAACCCTGTAACCTTGACTCTACACATGCCCTATGCGATGGTACACCCTCACATATGGAGATTAGACAACTCCCTACTTACAGATGCAGCAATCTCCAGCACGATCTCCCATCATCTTACCAACTACTTCACTGAAAATGGAGTAGACGACACCTCACCTGAAGTAGTCTGGGCTGCACATAAGTGTGTCATAAGAGGTTCATTCATCTCTATGGCTGCACAACGACACAAACTCAGAAAAGCTAAACTAGACGAACTGACTAACCACATCACTACGTTGGAACAAAAACACAAAAAATCCTTAGCATCAGAAGCATTCACAGAACTGACACAAGCCAGGAATGAGCTTTTGGAAGAATTACACAAAAACGTTAAACGCAAATACACATTGCAACGCAAATGCTTCTATGAGTTTGGCAATAAGTCCGGGAAACTTCTAGCCAGAGCTCTACAGACTAAGAAAGCTGCTCATACTATACACTCAATCAAAGACTCCACTGGTAAGACCTTTGCCTCCTCGGATGCTATAGCTAAACAATTTGTACACTACTTTACAGATTTATACAACCTACGCTCCCCACAAACGACCACTGCCACAGTAGATAGAAAGGAGGCAATTAGCAAGTTCCTCTCCCAATATGCCCCTACCTCCCTCACAACGGAGGAATCCACATCATTGGACTCCCCACTGACGTCTGACGAACTCATACTAGCCTTGAAACAATTGAAACCAGGTAAAAGTCCCGGTCCGGACGGACTCACAGTAGGGTATTACAAATCCTTTTCTGATATATTAATCCCTCCACTTGTCAAGGCATTTAATAGTTTCTCTCCCTCCAGTATAGCCTCCAAAGATGTCTTAGAAGCACACATTACCCTCATCCCTAAACCGGGTAAAGACACGACCATGGTCTCCAGCTACCGTCCAATCTCTCTACTAAATGTAGACATTAAAGTATACGCCAAAGCTATTGCCAACCGATTATTACCACTACTCCCTAAAATAGTCTCCACTGAGCAGGTCGGTTTTGTTCCCGGAAGGGAAGCCCGAGACAACACCACCAAAGCATTAAACATCCACCATTGGTTAACCACAACAAACTCATGCGGTTTCTTCCTGTCCCTGGATGCAGAGAAGGCGTTCGACAGGGTGGCTTGGGACTTTATGGAGGCAACCTTAAATTCTATAGGCCTTCCAATGCATTTAATCCGAATGATTATGGCTCTCTACTCATCACCCACAGCTAAAGTGAGAGTGAATGGTCACCTGTCGGACGCCTTCTCCGTGTCCAATGGTACTAGACAGGGATGCCCCCTATCCCCTTTGATTTTTATTCTTACTATGGAACCTCTACTACGCAAACTTAGAGAGAACCCAGACATTAAAGGAGTGGAGATTAATCACAAACAATTTAAGGTAGCAGCCTATGCGGACGATATCCTACTATTCCTCACAGACCCAATTACGACCATCCCCAATCTCCTAAAAGACTTTGAGACCTTCAAATCCCTCACAAACCTACAAATACACTTCTCTAAATCAAAAGCCCTTAACATCTCTTTACCAAACGATATTGTCACACAATGCAAACAAAACTTTCCATTTGGCTGGGAACCCAAAGAAATCACATACCTAGGCATTAAAATACCCCCCAAATTGACAGACATCTATAGACTGAATTTCTTACCTATCCTACAAACCCTCCAAATTGACCTACAAAAGTGGATTACGGGGCCTTTTTCTTGGTTTGGTAGAGCAGCTATCCTGAAAATGAATGTGCTACCCAGACTGCTTTACTTATTCCAAACCATCCCCGTACACATTCCCATATCCTTTTTTTCCACACTCAAAAAGATATGTAGGAATTTTATTTGGTCTTCCAAACAACCTAGACTAAACTGGAATAGAATGACGAATCCCAAATCTCAGGGAGGACTACAAATTCCAGACATACAAAAATATTACTGGGTCTGCCACCTCTCTAGAATTGTCGACTGGCATGTTAACAACACAATCAAAGACTGGGTATATATTGAAAACACATTCTCCCCGATACCGTTAAGACGCTTACCATAGATTAACCAAAAGAAAATACCAAAGGAAGCCTCATTACACCCACTCATAAACTCCACGCTAAGAAACTTCACGGCGGCTCGCACACTGCTCCGAAACCCATTCCTGGTCCCATGACACCCTTGGAAAATAATCCAGACTTTGAACCCGGAGTTCATCTCCGCTACACTACATCAGACCCACATAGACCCAGACTCAAAATACAACAAATGTTCCATCAAAGATCTCTCATGACGTTCCAGGTCCTGACCACCAAATTCCCGGACTATCACATACCTTTTTACAAATACCTGCAGATACGCCACTTCATTCATAGCCTCGAACCCACCGCAGACATACACAGGGAACTTACACCTTTTGAACTCTTATGCACCGCACAAGAACCCCAAAGACATCTCATTTCATCCATATACGCACTCCTATTTTCCACTCATGAACTTAAAAAAGACAACTTAGTTAGACAATGGGAACAAGACCTAAATATAGATCTCACCGCCGAGGAGTGGACACATATCCACAATCATATGCATAAAGGTTCCCTCAACATCTCCACCCAGGAAAACAGATATAAAATCTTTGCGAAATGGTACAGGACCCCTGATAAAATTCATAAATTCCGGCCTACTATTTCTCTACTCTGTTGGCGTTGCAACACAACCAAAGGTACACTATTGCATATATGGTGGGAATGCCCACTCATCCAAAATTACTGGGCTGAAATACACCGCCTGATCACTCAGATAACGACATACTCCCCTGACTTCACTCCTGCCCAATACTTACTTCATCACACCTCTCTCCCACAACATGCTTATAAGAAATCCCTGGTTCTCCACCTCATTAATGCGGCAAATTTATGTATTCCAGTATATTGGAAAAGCACCTCTCCCCCCCACTGTCCAAGACTGGATCCGGAGGGTAGACGGATTGGCTGAAATGGAAAACCTTATCCATCAATCATCCGACACACCATCCAAATACAAAAACATTTCAAATCATCCCAAGCCGAGAATACCTCAGCTGGTTGCCAGCCCTCTGATCCCGAGGGAAACACGAACGCATAAACACTTGCTTATATACTTCAATAAACATGTAACAGGCTGACTAAACCTCCATCTCACTTTTCACTTTCCCCTCTTCTTCCCTCCTTTCCCCTGCCCTACACTCCCCACAACCCGCAAGGTATACCTGCAAACGCTCCTTGATACTAGGAGGCTCTCCAGAACTATTATCTACTTATTCGGTTAGAACCGACATGTTTCAGAACTAGCTACTCTTACACATCCCCTACTGGGCACAGATAGTTCCCTATAGGGGTGCCCGGGAGTAGAGCTCGTATGGTCGGTAAACATTAAAAATTAATAATTAACTATTAAAATTCATCAATTGAAAAACCCAAACACAAATATATACAGAGAAAACCTTACTGTTATAGGAACCAGTGTCTCTCTTCTTACGTTAAACCAGCAATATCATTATATGCCACAGAGTTGGCTCTGCAATTCGCACTCAAGACGTACGAACTGATCTCCTCTTCCTTTAGAGACTAACCTGCGAAAAGTATAGCTACAATTGTTGACACTGTATTCCATAAGGTACTGCTTTGTCCCTTAGGATTTACCTGTTAAATTCCTCTTGTGTTTTTTTTTTTTTTTTATGACACATGCCTCTGTATCTCCTGCTGTAATCTTGTGAAAACTCAATAAAATATCTTAAAAAAAAAAAAAAAAAACTAGATGTTAGTTGGGAGTACTAATTTAGGATTGGGATTGATGATGCAAAACATAAAACCATGTCCCTTTTTCATACACAGGGAAGTCGCAGCCAGGAGGTGGCCGGGCTGAGCCGGCTGGCTGATCTGCAGGTCCCTCTACCCCCCCTGAAAAGAGAAAGTGGCAGTAGGAGGAGTGCCCTAGAGGAGGCTGCTATAGGATTCTTTTGGAGGGCTACAGAGGTCCTGGGAGCACCCCACACCATGGAGGAGAACATTGCTGCCTTCATTGCATATAAAATGCAGAGGATGGAGGAGTACCAACAAGTCATGTGTGAGGCCCTCATATTGGAGGCTCTTGAGAAAGGTATGAGGGGCCAAATGACACCTCAGGCACACCTTTGTGATGGTCCTCCTCCTCCTCCTGCAGGTCCTCCTCCTCCTCCTCCCTCTCCTCCAGGTCCCCCCAGTCCTCCTCTAGGTCCTCCCAGTCCTCCTCCTCCTCCAGGTCCTACTCCTCCTCCTGCCACATCTCCAACTGCACAGCCACAGCCCGGAAGGAAGCGTGGAAGGAAGACCAGACAGTGATTGCCCTGGGTTCAGTCTGGTCGGCCAAAAGATGCAGCCTCTTGTGGTACCACAGCCTGGGGACACAGATGTCATCTGCTGCTATCCGGATCTCTGCGAATTCTGGACCAGACTGCCCTCCCTTACATATGGACTCCTCAGGCCACCAATTTTGATGTTGAAGAATTGATGTCTGCCGTGGGGGTCCCAGGCTTCGCTAATTTCTCCTGTTGATCCAGTGTTGCCTTCCTCTTTGTTTGGTTCTGATCCCTTAATAAAGGATTTTTGTTTTGAATTATACTCTCCTATGTGTTTTACTTCAAAAAGGACAGTTGGTTTGTGAGGATTCAGGTACATTTCAAATATACAATGTGAAATGAACAAGAGACACCAAAACCAAACAATCTCCTGGAGATTAAATAATACAAGATATCAATGGTGTTGGGGTAACTTGACACACAAAACACACACAAAAATATTCTGGAGTAAAAATAAAAATAACATTGAACAAAGATCAGCCTTGGAAAAAATCCAAACATTTAAGAAAAAAAAAGGCTGAAAATCCAAAAAAAAAAAAAATAATAATATAAAACTGTCAGATGTGACAACTAATAACAATATATTCAGGGAATCCCACTAAAAAAACACAAATAAAACTTTGTGAGAAGTGTGTGTGAATATGAGCAGCAAAACTACTTAATTCTTGTCACATTATAAAGAAGAAGAGAGTGCGCTGTATTAAACCATTTTTAACATTGCAGTGTGACGAAAGTGCTGTATCCATTGCGAACGCTAAGTTTACCAGAATGAGCTGTCCCGTCTTGGAATTTCTTCTGAGCATGCGTGGCACTTTGTGCGTCGGAACAGGCCACACACGGTCGGAATTGACGTGATCAGATTTTGTTGTCGGAAAATTTTATCTCCTGCTGTCCAACTTTGTGTGTCGGAAAATCCGATGGAAAATGTCCGATGGAGCACACACGGTCGGAATTTCCGACAACACGCTCCGATCGGACATTTTACATCGGAAAATCCGACCGTGTGTACGGGGCATTACACTCCCCGAACATCTCCAATTCACCAAGACCTGGAGACTAGACACGTCCCTACTTACTGAGCCTATTCATACTGCCTCCATTAGTAAGTGCATATCTGATTTCTTTGAACTCAATAACCCCCTAACTCAGTGGGAAGTGCACAAATGCATGGTCAGAGGAATCGTGCTAAAAATGGCAGCCACACGAAAAAGAATCAACCAAGAAAATATCAACACACTCTTGAAACAAATACAAACTCTTGAAAAAACACATAAAAGGACCAGAGCAAAACACACTCTGACTGAATTTGAACAGTTAAACCAATTTCTCAACAACAAGCTTGAAATATTGATGGTCCTCTAACAGCAGGTGTGTGTAGAAAAGGGGTGAAAATACTGCGCTAAACCCAAACAATCTTTAACAAAAAAGCAGCTAACACACAAACAAACCAAGTCTGATGAGAAATACCAAAAAATAAGTTTGTCCTTAAGGTCTCTGATCTCCAGATATATTGCAGCTAATCTGGCTTGTTTTCTCTCAACTAAGAAACCAATGAGTTGAATGCCTGCCTCATTAAAATATCGGAACCAGGGTTCTAGGTCTGTATCGCCCTGTTGAGGGTAGACATCCCACCGAAATCCTCTCGGGACCATCTTCTCCTTAATGTACTGCTCTAAGAATGCAATGTCCCACTGCAGATGTAATTCAGGGGTCATTACATTCTTGAGTCTGAGAAATAGTCCACTCATTTCTGTGTCATTGCTATTCATAGCAAAGACCCCATCTGTGTTGAGGGACCTGGTGGTCCTATATTCAAAAACATCCATATCAGTGAGATAGTGGAGGGTAGCTGTAGTAAATAGTAGGTCAGAATCAGAAATGTGTAGAAAAGGGGTGAAAATACTGCGCTAAACCTGAACAATCTTAAACAAAAAAGCAGCTAACACACAAACAAACCAAGTCTGATGAGAAATACCAAAAAATAAGTGTATCGCTAAATAATAATGTCAAAGTGAAAAAGTAACAATATATATATATATATATATGTATGTGCATCCAAAACACCTTAAGTGCAAGGGCAAAATGAATACATAAAAATGTAAAAAGTAAATATGTGACAACAAAATAAACTGCAAAGTGCTATGGAGTAATAGCAAAAAAGAAAACCAAAAGTCCACATATCAAGTGTCCAATGATTAGAGAGCTCTCTCTTCAATCTTCAACCGAACAAGAAAATCAACCAAAAAGACAGGGAAAGGCATTCAGTTAGAAGGATGGGTACTCTTACCGGATCAGTTGGACGCACATACCATACGGCAGTGCATCTAAAGGGCTTTAGGATACTGGATCCCCAGTGGTTAGGTGATGCCAAGACTGGACGGTGTCCTGCAAGCCGCAGACTTCAATCGACACGAAGTTGAGGGATGGTCCCAAATGAAAATTCCAAAGCTGTCGGCCGTCAAACCGCTCAAAAGGAAAGATGGTCCAAGGATGGTAATCAACACTCAGACATGAGGAAAAAGATTACATCAGGACCCAGCTATCACGGCGGGTATAAAAGCCCTCTGTGATAGAAAAGATCTTATTATCCGTCCCGCCGACAAGGGTGGCGGGATAGTGGTTTTGGATAAGAAAGATTACATCATTGAAATGAATAGATTGCTCGATGACCAAACCACATACGAGGTCCTTCCTAAGGACACCACTGCTGAGTATAAACGAGCCCTCATAGCATTAGTAGATGAGGGTTTCTCTCTCAATATCCTTAACCAAACTGAGAGAGAATTCCTTGTCCCTGTGGCCCCTCGGATACCTATCATCTATTATCTTCTGAAGGTACACAAGAATTCCATTAATCCCCCTAGTTGTCCGATAGTGAGTGGGATAGATTCTGTTACCTCGAGGATCGGAAGGTATATAGATTTCTATCTCCAGCCATTGGTCAAGTAAGTGCCTTCATACCTCAAAGACACTCGAGATACCATTAATTTGCATGAGAAAGTTGATTACCATGACGATCACCCCCTTGTGACAGCGGACGTATCTGCACTCTATACGTCCATCCCACAAGATTTGGGCTTGGCCGCAGTAGATTTGTTCCTTTCCAGAAATTCAGGTTTACCCTTGATCCATCGAAACTACATCGTGGAAATACTTAAGTTCACTACGGAATATAATTACTTCTGGTTTCAGAAGGTGTTCTACTCCCAAATCAAGGGTGTTGCGATGGGGGCCAAGTATGTCCCCAGCCTGGCCAACCTCTTTATGGCCTAATGGGAGGAGGATGTCATCTATGCCCACAAACGACCAGAGTTGGTCTTGTGGGCCAGGTATATAGATGACATCCTCCTCTTTTGGAGGGGAGATCGAACATTTTTGGATGGCTTTATGTCTTTTTTGAACACCAGTGATCGGGGTATTTCTCTTGAGGCAAGCCCTGAGACCATTCATTTCTTGGATCTATAGATCTTGGTTGTGGATCACCAGTTGGTGTTCAGGACTTTCTTCAAACCCACGGACCGCAGCTGCTATATTCCGGTGGACAGCTGCCATCACCATCAATGGCTTAAGTCTGTCCCCAAGGGCCAGTTTCTTCATCTCCAACGAAACTGCACTAATATTGATGATTTTCTCTCTCAATCTCAGACCCTCAAGGAGAGATTTGTGGAGAAGAGGTATAAACCCTCTGATCTTGATGCGGATATGCGAAAGGTCAGTAGTGTAGATAGGAACTCTCTGTTGGTGGACCGTCCTAAGGTACAAAGAGTGAACCATTTCAAATGGTCCTTTTTCACCTCGTTCTCTATACAGCACAAGGGGATCAAAAGGATATTAAATAAGCACTGAAAGGTTTTATTGAATGATGGCGTGATCGTGTGTCGGGCGGGCATCATTTTTTGGGGTGCTCGCTCTATCCAGGGCAAAGTCGCTCCAAACACCATGGATCCTCCTCGTGGTGTTTCTTTCTTTCAGGATTGTAGGGGTATTTCCCCTGTAGAAAGTGTAACGTGTGTTTGCACAATGTATGCGGGAGATGCAAATCCGATACCTTTTTTTCAACGGTTACATTCCAGAGCTATAATATGGAACATTTCACCACGTGTGCTACCAAACATATTGTGTATCTCATTACATGTCCGCGTAAGAAACAATATGTTGGACGCACAATAAGGACCTTTTCCATCAGGGTGAATAAACATATAGCGAAAATCAAAAAGGGTTGCATCAAGCACAGTGTTCCCCGCCATTACCTGGAGTTTCATGACAAGGACCCTAAGGGTACCTCCTTCCAGATCATTGACAAGTTCGTCCCACATTGGAGGGGCGAGTCTTGCCTCAGGGGTGTGTCACGGCTTGAGACCTATTGGATCCATGAGTTGAGGTGCTACTCGCCCCATGGTATGAATGTAGATTGGGATATCAATTGCTTCATTAACCGGGCGTGAGTGGTACCTCCCCTCAGGGTCTCACCCGCGACACACACCCAACATGAGTTTTGTGGCTCCCTCTCTTTTTTGCCCTTTCCACCGTTTCTCTCTTTTTTCAGTTTTCTTTTTCCTTTTCTGGAGTTCCTACTCCATATGGGCATATTAGTGCTTTCATTATGTTTTATTATATTTTTTGTGATGTTTTATTCTATTCATTTTTATATTGATTTATTTTCATCTGTCCCTTTAAGCCACCCGCTTCATATACACTTTGTTGCGTATGACGGTTAGTGGGATCCCGGGCATCCCTCTATAAGACACTTTGATGTGTTTGTGAGAGGTCTGTTCATGCCTTCTGGTGGATATGGGTGAGTGGCCTTGCACCCGGTATGGGAGTGTAGACACTCGTTCCCATTGTTGGCCTTTTTGTGCCCTCTCCACAAGATGGTGCTGTGGCACGAACATGCACTTGCTCCAAGTGTTTGAGCTTGTATTACTTGCCTGTCTTTTTGGACTCTGCCTGAGGAATATCTTCCCCCCATTGTTCTTTCCTTTTAATACCATTCCCTTTATTATTTTTTAAATATGTTTCTGATTGATTTGTTTATTATTTATCTCCTCCATTCATCCTGACATTTTGAAAGTCATGTGCCCTCCCCCACTACGCCCACCTCTTCTGACGTCACCTTTATGGAGGGTCACGCTGGATGTGGTTGGTGGGCGGTTGCTAGGTCAGATGACTCTGTGAGTGATAAGCCGATCATGAGATGTTTGAACGAAAGTGACGTGGCAGCCCTATCTGCGACAACTTCCTCCACACATCTATATGAGGCTTGGAACGCAAGCTTCTCATGATCCGGCGGATGTGACATCACTGTCACTTCCCCTTTTGTTTTTTTCTGTTACGAGGCTTGGAACACAGATGGAGTGAGATCCATGTTTGCGGTCCAGGCATCATTTGTGTGATAATAATTTTTTTGCTTTAATACTCATGATTATTGCACTGAGAAGAGCATCATATTGTTATTATATTATATTTATGCACATATGTGAGGCTTGGGATGCAAGTCATTGAATCCACTTCCGGTTCCGCCATGACGGGGGCGGATCTCTTTGATTTTGCAATTGTTGTACAGTCTATATGTAAGAGCAATGTGGGGAGGCTAGGATATGCCCCCGTTGAAGACTTGTTAGTCAAAACGCGTTGGACCAGCACCTCCTGCTTCCCACATTGCCATTTTATTTACCTTTGTGATCACTTTTTATAACTTTTTATACTACATGGTATTTTACTTCAATAAACCTATTTTGGTTGACCTGTGGAGTTCCATTTTTTTCTTTTTCCTCATGACTGAGTGTTGATGACCATCCTTGGACCATCTTTCCTTTGGAACGGTTTGGCAGCCGACAGCTTTGGAATTTCCGTTTGGGACCATCCCTCAACTGCATGTTGATTGAAGTCTGCGGCTTGCAGGACACCGTCCATTCTTGGCATCACCTCACCACTGGGGATCCAGTATGCTAAAGCCCTTTAGACGCACTGCCATATGGTATGTGCGTCCAACTGATCCGGTAAGAGTACCCATCCTTCTAACTGAATGCCTTTCCCTGTCTTTTTGGTTGATTTTCTTCTTCGGTTGAAGATTGAAGGGAGAGCTCTCTAATCATTGTACACTTCATATGTGGACTTTTGGTTTTCTTTATTGCTATTACTCCATAGCACTTTGCATTTTATTTTGTTGTCACATATTTACTTCATACATTTTTATGTATCCATTTTGCCCTTGCACTTGAGGTGTTTTGGAAGCACATACATATATATATATATATTGTCACTTTTTCACTTTGACATTATTATTTAGCGCTACACTTATTTTTTGATATCTCTAACAGCAGATGAATTTACGGCCCTGACGGCTTCTCTTTAGCCTATTACAAAACCTTCCCAGAGTTATTAATAGACCCCTTTTTACATGTATTTAATCAGCTTTCAAATCCAGACATCCCAATGACCAAACTTTTTAGATGCACACATCTCAGTTATGCCCAGAACCTGGAAAAGACTCTACACTTGCACCTAATTATTGCCCTATTTCACTTTTAAATACAGATTTGAAAATCTTCGCAAAAATGTTGGCAAATAGCATCCTTCCTCTAATCACTAGCTTAATCTTAAAAGATCAAGTGGGTTATGTCCCAGGTAGAGAATCAAGGGATAATAGCTTGGGGTGTCTACTTTCCAAAATCGGGTCATGGGGGGGGAGATTTGTGCTATCTTGACATTTCAGGGCCTCCGAAACTGTGATAGGTAGTGAGGAAGTGAAATTACTAGTTTACGCCCTTAGAAATCCTGAACTGGCATGTTCGAGCAATATATCATTTAGTGACAACTTTGTGCAAAAAGAAAAAAGTTTGTAATTTTCCCAAAAACTTGTGGCAAAATATAAAATATTAGATGGACTCAACATGCCTCTTAGCACATAGCTTGGAGTGTCTAATTTCCAAAAATGGGGTCATTTGGGGGGGGTTGTGCTATCTTGGCATTTCATGGCCTCCGTAACTGTGATAGGTAGTAAGGAAGTGAAATAACCATTTTACGCCCCTAGAATGCCTAAAGGTGTTGATTGGTTTTCGGGGTTCTGTAAGCGGCTAGGCTCCCAAAAAGTCTCACACATGTGGTATCTCTGTACTCAGGAGAAGCAGCAGAATGTATTTTGGGGTGTAATTTCACATATACTCATGCCATGTATGAGAAATATATCATTTAGTGACAACTTTGTGTAAAAAAAAAAAAATATATGAAATATTCCTGGACTCAACATGCCTATTTAGCAAATAGCTTGGGGTGTCTACTCTCCAAAAAGGGTCATTTGGGGGGGGGGTTGAACTGTCTTTTATGCACAACATTAGAAACTTATGCCACATTCTTCTAACCACTTGAAGACAAAGCCCTTTCTGACACTTTTTGTTTACATAAAAAAATATATATTTTTTTGTGCTTGAAAAAGGCCCTTCAGATTAAAATGGCGGGTTTTGCATTTTTTTTCACACAGTATTTGCGCAGAGATTTTTCAAACACAATTTTTGGGGAAAAAAAAACTTTTTTGAATTTTAATGCACTAAAACACACTATATTGCCCAAATATTAAAATATAAAAGATGTTCTTATGCCAAGTACATAGATACCAAACACAACATGTTTTAAAATTTCACACAAACATGCAGCAGCAATGAACTACATACATTTTAAAAGCCTTTAAAAGCCTTTACAGGTTATCACTTTAGATTTACAGAATGCATGGTACAATTGCTGTTTACATACATCACGAGACCGACGCTTGCGATCATATGTGCCGTTGCTTCAGTTTGCATAAGTGCGCATGTGCCGATGCAGGTTTAGGCGATATCCAGTGTAGCTACAGGCTTACAGGTAAGCCTAATTATAGGCTTGCCTGTAGTTTAAAGTGGTTGTAAAGTGTTTACAACCACATTAATGTTTCCATACAGGAAAACAATTAAAAAAATGATTTCCTGCTGGTATCGCACACCCTATCTCCTACATAAAATAGACAGAGCCATACCAGACCAGTGTTGGAGATGCCAACAGACAAGTGGCAACCTCCTTCACATCTGGTGGAATTGTCCACTCATTACACCCTTTTGGACAAAGGTGCACAACCAAATAGCAACAATAACCACTTATCCTTTAGAATTCATGCCTGCTCAATACCTCCTTCATCACCAAGAGTCCAATATTATGTCATATTTCAAATCTTTACCTATGATGTTAATCAATGTAGAAAAAATGTGTGTTCCTAGGTTATGGGGTACCCCAAGAGATTGGTATAACCACATAGACAAAATAGCAGATATGGAATAACTCATCTCAATTTCACATGACTCTCCTTCCAAATTTACATCTGCATGGGCTTGTTGGATACACTTCCACACAACTAATGATTACATGCAGAAAATGGGTCGTCCTCATTGAGTCCAAAACTAAAATTTAGACTGGCCCTCCTTACCCCCAGTAATTTCAAACTTTAGAATTATAGACCTCTCGAGCCACTTTATTGACATAACTGAATAACACCAAGCTTTTACCATACTCACTAAATCAGAATTAAGTAAAAAGAAACTATGCTCTTCATATTTGAAAATCATATATGGAGACATTCAATCATCCTTCTGCTTCACTCACAAACATCTACCATTTTAGAATAGTCCTACTCTCTCGCCTCTCCCCTCCTGTGTTTTTTTCTCTCTCTCTCTCTCTCTCATCCCTTCCCATACCATTCAATCTCAGCCCTCCTAAATGTATTCACATCAAACAACTTATCTATAATGCATGTGCAGGTCACATGCACTTATATAATACCTATTCTCTTTATAAAAAATAAATTCAATTATCATACACTCATTCTCATTCTCTCCCATTCAACATATTACATTATTTACTGTTTACATACTTAAAGAATTTCTTGGGATTGTGTCTTTCGTGTTTTATCTTAGCCGCCCTAATTGCACCCTTACATTTCTTGTTGCATTCTTTATATAAAGTCTGAATGCTGATGATGATGCCTCAACCCCGTATTTTTTAAAGGCCTTCATTTTGCTTTTATATGCATTTTTACATTTGAGTTAAGCCATCCAGGACTTTTGTTCGCTCTTTTAAATGTATTACCCAATGGGATGCACTGGCTAATGCCTTTATTTAGTATGCTCTTAAAGCAAACCCATCTCTCCTCCGTGTTCTTTGTTCCAAAGATTTTATCCCAATTTATGCCTTCTAGCAAGGTTGGTAGTTTAGGGAAGTTGGCTCTTTTGAAATTCAGTGTCTTTGTATTTCCCTTATGTTTCCTATTTGTGTGATTTATACTAAAGCCAATTGACCTGTGATCGCTGTTTCCTAAATTGTCCCGTATTCCCACATCTGTGATCAGGTCTGTATTGTTGGTAATCAGTAGATCTAGTAAAGATTTATTTCTAGTTGGTACGTCTACCATCTGAGGGCAATTTCTACCATGCAATTGTCCTGCAAGACATTTAGGAACTGGCGAGCCTTAGACGAATGCGTGGTTCCCTCCGCCCAGTCTATGTCTGGTTAGGGGGCCTGTAGCATACTCCCAGTATTATTATCCCCTTAGCTTCATCCCTTTGGAGCTCTACCCATAAGGATGCCACCTCCTCCCTAGCTCCTTTAGTGATGTCATCTCTCACATTCACTTGTTCTTGATATATAGACATAACCCTCCCCCTTTTTTACCCTCTCTATCCCTGTGATAAAGGGTATACCATTGAATGGTTGCCAGCCAATCATGAGAGCTGTTGAACCAGGTCTCTGAAATTCCCACAAAATCCAAATCCTCCTCGTACAACAGTATCTCTAGTTCACCCATCTTGTGCGCCAGGCTCCTGGCATTGGTGAACATGCCACGTAGTTTAGACCGGTCTCATGATGCTATCCTCTTATTGGGTGTTCTGAGATTGCAACTAGGACTTGTTACTATACTTACCTTGGGTTTATGTGCTTTAGTCAACCTACCACTAATACCCCCAATACGGACTATGTTCTGTGCTGACTATCTCTAACTCTGGGCCCTCCCCCCCGTTGCCTAGTTTAAAAACCACTCTAACGTTTTGGCCATCTTTACTCCCAGCAGATCTGCACCTTTCTCATTTAGGTGCAGTCCGTCCCTTCTATAGTACTGGTGAACGACTGAGATGTTGGCCCAGTGCTCCAGGAACCCAAACCCCTGCTTACTACACCAGCTCCTCAGCCACTTGTTTACTTCCCTAATCTCCCTCTGCCTTTCTGGTGTGGCTCGAGGTACCAGTAGTATTCCTGAGAATACTACCTTGGAGGTCCTTTTCCTCAATTTAGCTCCCAAGTCCCTAAAATAGTTCTTTAGGACACTCCATCTGCCTCTGACTTTGTCATTGGTGCCAACATGCACCATGACAGCTGGGTCTTCCTCAGCCCCTTCCAGTAATCTGTCCACCAGGTCCATGATGTGCCGAACCCGAGCGCCCAATAGACAGCATACAGTTCGGCGCTTCAGGTCTTTGTCACAGATTGCCCTCTCTATCCTTCTAAGAATTGAGTCCCCTACCACCAGAATCTGTCTTTCCTTTCCCTTCGCTTTCCCCCACTCTCACTGGAGGGGTTCTTCCCCTGGCAGCTAGGAGAGTCCCTTGGCTCCAGCAGTGCTGGTCCCAGACTGGTTTCACCAAGGTCACTCAATGGAGCATACTTATTGGGATGCTCCAGCCCTGGATCGGCCTCCCTGGCACTTCCCCCTCTATCCTTCCTGACTGTCACCCATCTAATCTTTTTCTGGTGCCTGCACCTCTTTGCCTCCACCCGCCTCTGTGCTGGACCCTGCCGGCACCTGCTGGGTATGTTCCCGGCTCTCCTTTAGTATGGAGGGTTTTCTCAGTGCTGACAGTTGCTTCCGTAGATTCAGAACCTGGGCTTGCAGTGAAACAATGTGCTTACATTTTGCATAGCAGTATTCGCCCTCAATCAGATAATCAAGGAACGCATACATGACGCAAGATGTACACCGAGTCACATTGCCACACCCGCCGGGCATCGTACCTTCCAATTTAATGAGGATTGGGATTATACCCTGTCCAAATTACCAAACAACTAGCTTCCTGACACTAATACTCAACAATACACTACACAGGTACTCAACAAGACAATACACAGGTGCTTGCAGACTACGTGCACTTGCAGACCACATGCACCCGCAGACCCACGTGCACCCACAGACCAATGTGCACCCGCAGACTCACGTGCACTCTTAGACCCACATGCACTCACAGACCATGTGCCCCCCGCAGACCCACGTGTACTCGCAGACCACGTGCAATTGCAGACCCACGTGCACTTGAAGCCCACGTGCACTCGCAGACCATGTGCACCCGCACACCCATGTGCACTCGCAGACCCGCGTGCACTCGCAGACCATGTGCACTCGCAGACCCACATGCACTCGCAGACCCACATGCACTCGCAGACCCATGTGCACATGCAGACTACGTGCACCCGCAGACCCACGTGCACTTGCAGACCACATGCACTCACTGCCCACGTGCACTCACACTACACAGGTACACACAATACACACTAATTTAAAAAGGTCAAAGCTCAAAAGTGCTTTAAAAACGCTGTGCAAAAACGCTCCGAAACATGCATACAAACACTAGAAAAAATGACACTCAGCTGTGAATGTAGTATTACCACTTTTGCAGCCAAATTTAGATAACATATACTTTACATTTGTTACTTGACCCCATTCTTGTAGCATCTCTCTTCCCCCCCCCCCCCCTTGCAATAAAGTCTGTTGCAAACTTTACATGAGCCTTTGAAATGAGCTGGGGAAATGCTGCAATGCCAGATGTTGTAACACAAGGGGTATATAAAGAAGAATTCTGTCTGCAAGGATCACAGCTCAACGCAGCAGAAGCCAATAAAGACACAGAGTCTATTGAATCCACAGGTAAGATACATTTTAATATAGAATAGTCTGACCACTGTAATTGCTACAGCAGGGGTGTGCATTATGACGCCCCATAGCAGTGGCGATGCTAGACAACCTTTCATCTGGGGCAAAGACTCAGTTTAGCACCCCCCCCCCCCTCCAAGAGGGTTCTGTCAGTACAACAGAGGTCGTGTCTGTAGGGCAATGGACGGTGTCAGTAGTATTTTTTGTTAATTTTATTCTTTTTATAATTTTTTACATTAATATTAACAGAGAAGTTTGAGGAAGCATCATCTCTGCAGCAAAGAGCAGGTGCCTGAGTCTATCCTATCCCCATCCCACCCCCATCCTGGACCCAGCAAGCCAGAACATTTATTTTAAATAGCATATTGTTAACTTATTGTACAATTTTAAAATACTGTATATACAGGAAAATGTACCATAGGCAAAGGAATACGACCAAAAGGGAGTGTTCATTAATAAAATGTTTTTATTTAAACGATAGACTGTATTTATAAACTATACAGGCCTTTTAAAATGCAGCAGCCCAACAACTCTTGCAGAGAATACAATGATTAAAGCGTATGTTAATCCAAAAAAAAAAGTAGATTCTGGTCCCTTAAAGCAGATAGCACAGCGCTTGTTTTATGTAATCTGCCCCCCTCTAAACTTTAAAAAAAATCCCCTAAACCCACCACTTTCTGTATGCCCTCTCTAAACAGACCACGATAACCAGGGCAGCTCAACCCTGGTCACCATGGTCAAAGTGCCTCCCTCTGTGATAGGCTGCCTGCTCTCTGCTCTCCTCTCTCCCCCCTCACCCCCTCCTTCCTCCCTGTTAGCACATTCTCTGTCTGTCTCTAGCCCGGCCCCACCCCCGTCACTATTATTTTAATATTAACAAAAAAAATCAGAAATGCAAAGTAGTCCTGATCCCAGCGCTCAAATGTGTGATACGCCTTTCACTTTTGGCTGCTTGAGCTTCCAAATGACAAGAGCTCTACACTTTCTTCCATTGACTGTCCTGTATAAAATTCTTCACATTTCCCAGCGAAACGCACAGCCAACTACTTTTTTAAACCGCTGACATGCTGACATTTTTAAGTTTATCAACATAAATTTTATACCGATACGTTCACATAGGCCGTGTGTCTCTAACTGTGAAGTCGCTGTTTCGATAGCATTTACTGTTGTGGATTTAATAAGGCTTGTTTGAAGGGTTCTCTCACACTGTCTCTCACTCAGGCAGCTAGCAGATAGTGAGGAGATGTTTTTTACAGTGTGTTTAGGGGACAGGCAGCTAGCAGATAGGGAGATGTTTGCTATATGTGACAAAAAATGTTGTAGCCTAAAAAACGCATCACATCACTTACAGCACTTTACGGCTACCCAACAGTTGTTTGAACCAACTAACTCAGTTTGTCACTGGTTTTCTCAACAGAACATTGATACTGCTGTGCGTAATTGGTTGGTAAGTATAGTAATGCTATATCTGAAATTAAAAATACATCACATAACTTGACTGTAGATAACTATTTAGCATCTGTACATGTTTAAGTTTTGTTTAGAAAAAAGCCACACACACAGACACTCAGTCACCACACACCCACAGACACACATGCACACACACACACAGACATAGACAGACACAGAGAGACACACACATCCCCACAACACACACATTTTTTTTTAAATATGAATCACAAAGGACTGTAAAAGGGCGCTTGTTTCCTCGTGTTTAGAACAGTCTGACAGCAAAATGACATTGCAAAGGAAAAAAAGTCATTTAAAACTACTCGCAGCTAATAATGAATTGCCGGTCCGACAATACACATAAAAGTTCATTGATAAAAACGGCATGGGAATTCCCCACAGGGGAACCCCGAACCAAATTGTTTTTTAAAATGGCGTGGGGGGTCCCCCTAAATTCCATTCCAGGCCCTTCAGGTCTGGATTTTAAGGGGAACCCTGTGCCAAAATTAAAAAACAAAATGGTGTGGGGTCCCCCCCAAAAATCCATATCAGACCCTTATCCAAGCACACAACCTGGCAGGCCACAGGAAATGAGGAGGGGGCGAAAGAGCGCCCCCCCCTCCTGAACCGTACCAGGCCACATGCCCTCAACATTGGGAGGGTGCTTTGGGGTAGCCCCCCAAAACACCTTGTCCCCATGTTGATGGGGACAAGGGCCTCATCCCCACAACCCTTGCCCGTGGTTGTGGGGGTCTGCAGGCAGGGGGCTTATCAGAATCTGGAAGCCCCCTTTAACAAGGGGACCCCCAGATCCCGGCCCTCCCCCCTGTGTGAAATGGTAAGTACCCCTACCATTTCACAAAAAAGTGTCAAAAATGTTAAAAATGACAAGAGACAGTTTTTGACAATTCCTTTGTTTAAATGCATCTTCTTTCTTCTATCTTCTATCTTATATCTTCCTTCGGTTTCTTCCTCCATCTTCTTCTTCTTCTGGTTCTTCCTCCGGTGTTCTCGTCCGGCATCTTCCTCTGCGGCGTCTTCTTCCCTTCTTCTTCTCGGGCCGCTCCGCATCCACCATGATGGGAGGCTCCCGCTGTGTGACGCTTCTCGTCATCTGACGGTTCTTAAATAACGGAGGGCGGGGTCACCGGGTCTGACGAGATCTGATGGGGACTTGACGGGGACTTTCCTGCGGCATTCCCCGTGATGTCAGAGGGTCGGGATCACCGCAGCCCAAGAAGAAGAAGGGTAGAAGACGCCGTGGAGGAAGATGCCGGACGAGAACACCGGAGGAGGAACCAGAAGAACCAGAATAACCAGAAGAAGAAGATGGAGGAAGAAACCGAAAGAAGATAGAAGATAGAAGAAAGAAGATGGAAGATAGAAGAAAGAAGAAGCATTTAAATAAAGGAATTGTCAAAAACTGTCTATACCAGACCTGAAGGGTCTGGTATAGATTTTGAGGGGGACCCCACACCATTTTTTTTTCATTTTGGCCGGGGTTCCCCTTAATATCCATACCAGTCCTGAAGGGCCTGATATGGAATTTAGGGGAACCCCCCACGTCATTTTTTTTACATTTTGGTTCGGGGTTCCCTTGTGGGGAATTCCCATGCCATTTTTATCAATGAACTTTTATGTGTATTGTCGGACCAGCAATTTATTAATAGCCGCAAGTAGTTTTAAATGACTATTTTTCCTTTGAAATGTCATTTTGCTGTCAGACTGTTCTAAACACGGGAAACATGCGCCTCTTTACAGGCATATTATAGATATCCCCCTAGGTACGAAATTTAAAGGAATATTACACTTTTATTGTTTCACGTTAAGCATTATTAAAATCACTGCTACCGAAAAAACGTCCATTTTTAAAACTTTTTTTTGCATTGAACCATGTCCAATGGGGCAGGACCCAGGTCCCCAAACACTTTTTATGACAATACCATGCATATAAGCCTTTAAAATTAGCACTTTTGATTTCTCCCATAGACTTTTAAAGGGTGTTCCGCGGCTTTCGAATTTGCCACGAACACCCCAAATTGTTCGCTATTCAGCGAACTGGCAAACATCCGATGTTCGAGACGAACATGAGTTCGACTGGAACTCAAAGCTCATCCCTAGTGAGGAGATGGTTTTTTCAGTGTGTTCAGGGGACAGACAGCTAGCAGATAGTGAGGAGATGTTTTTTAGCAATTCAGCTATGCAGCATTCCCACTTATTTTCTCCAGGAAATTAATTTTCTAGTTACAAATATCAATGAATAAATAATACATCATAGAAATACACTGGTAAATACAAGGTACTAGAATTCCTACATCTATGGTTGCTCAGAAAAACACATGTATTGCCCAAAACACAATAGCTGGTCACAGAAGATAAAGTTATGGGTTAAGAAAGTAGAGTAGTAATGTGGGGTTCATAGCGTGCCACAGCGAAATGTGGATAGGGCTGAATTACATTAACCACTTCAGCCCCGGACGGATTTACGCCCTTCCTGACCAGAGCACTTTTTACAATTTGGCACTGTGTCGTTTTAACTGCTAATTGCGCGGTCATGCAATGCTGTACCCAAACGAAATTTGTGTCCTTTTTTTCCCTCAAATAGAGCTTTCTTTTGATGGTATTTGATCACCTCTGCGGTTTTTATTTATTGCGCTATGAGCGGATAAAGACCAAATTTTTTTTTTTAATTATATTTTCTACTTTTTGTTATAAAAAAAATCCAACAAACTCAATTTTAGTCATACATTTAGGCCAAAATGTATTCGGCCACATGTCTTTGGTAAAAAAAATGTCAATAAGCGTATATTTATTGGTTTGTGCAAAAGTTATAGCGTCTACAAACTAGGGTACATTTCTGCAAATTAGGGAGCCTAGCCGCGTTGTCACTAAATGATATATTGCTCAAACATGCCATGGGTATATGTGGAATTACACCCCAAAATACATTCTGCTGCTTCTCCTGAGTACGGGGATACCACATGTATGAGACTTTTTGGGAGCCTAGCCGCGCACGGGGCCCCGAAAATAAAGCACCGATTTCAGGATTTCTAAGGGCGTAAATTTTTTATTTCACTCCTCACTACCTATCACAGTTTTGAAGGCCATAAAATGCCAAGATGGCACAAAACCCCCCCAAATGACCCAATTTTGGAAAGTACATGCCCCAAGCTATTTGCTGAGAGGTATGTTGAGTCCATGGAATATGTTATATTTTGCCACAAGTTGCAGGAAAATTACAAACTTTTTTTTTTGTACAAAGTTGTCACTAAATGATATATTGCTCACACAGGCCATGGGCATATGTGGAATTGCACCCCAAAATACATTCTGCTGATTCTCCTGAGTACGGAAATACCACATGTGTGGGACTTTTTGGGAGCCTAGCCGCGTACGGGGCCCCGAAAACCAAGCACCGCCTTCAGGATTTCTAAGGGCGTACATTTTTGATTTCACTCCTCACTACCTATCACACTTTTGAAGGCCATAAAATGCCCAGATGGCACAAAACCCCCTAAATGGCCCCATTTTGGAAAGTAGACACCCCAAGCTATTTGCTGAGAGGCATGTTGAGTCCATGGAATATTTTATATTTTGCCACAAGTTGCGGGAAAGTGACAAACTTTTTTTTTGCACAAAGTTGTCACTAAATGATATATTGCTCAAACATGCCAAGCAAGGGCTTCCCACCCAATTACCTCAACCCTATCCACGTTCTCAAAAAATAAAATCAACAAAAACAAGACCCATAGACTGGTTGTTAGGGAAAAGTGTGGCCAAGATTGTGTTCCTGACCACGGGGTAATCAACTGAGAAAAAACCAGGGCAAATTCCCAGTGGCTCCCATGAGAGTAAGCGATACACACTCTTTGTCTACCATTTTTCCTGTCATGTGTCCCATTGCAGTTTTATGCAACTTTTTAGTACAAGCCAGCAAGGTTTCCTTGGTAAAGTTATTGTTTTCAAACTTTGGTGTTATTTATAGTTGAAACATATTTCCTGTTCTGGTTTTCCAGACCACTTATGATGTTTTTTGGCTATTATTTTTTAGTTACTTGTCATTTGACCAAGTTGTTTTCCATCTGAAGCAATAGCTATAATAATTTCTATCATATATAAAGGCCTGGTAAGTTGTTTTTCACTTGTTTTTTATTTGTAATCCTTTATGCATTGAAATGTATTACATGTACTGATACATTATTTGTTATTATCTTGTGTGAGATATATTCTTGCCGGCCATAAGTTATTTTGCAAGTTTCAATGATGAATGGAATTTTATTTTTGGCTCAAACAAATAGATTTTTTTATGTAAGACAATTGTGGAAAACCAGCAGTAATCCTCATATTTTTTATTATTTTTTCTTTTGTTTTCTTTTTTTTGCATTTTTTGATGTAATGTTTCATTTTGATTTTTTATATTTTATTTTTTATTACTTTTTTATTTTTGTTCATTACTTTTTCAGTTTTCATATAATATATAACTAAATAGATAATTTTTTAAATATCCCCCCTGGATCTGAGCATGAATGGGTTTGGTTATCCAGTCCAGTTTTAAGTACCCAGTCCTGCTAATCCAGTTTTGATTTTTACTTTTTGTTTTTTACCTTTAGTTCACTATAAATAACCTAGTTGTCTCTGTCTTGACTTGATAAAGAGCATGCTCGTGAAACGCATTGTCACAGCAACCAGCACAAGCTTGTGCTCTATCTCTACTTCCCGTGTCTCCATCCGGCCCAAAGCTGATGTCACTTCTGGCCCACGGCTGAGTTTATTTCTAGGACCCTCTGCTTCACGCTGACATTATTTCTTTCATCAGAGCCATGTCACCAAAGGCTTGGTTCCATCGGGATTCCATCTAGGGCTCCCTGGCTCTTTGGACCACACCAAACGCAGGGCTGTTGATTTTTCATCATTGCCACTGGGTATGGTTATTGGAGCAGCTGGATTTTGTAATTATGATTTTATTGCTTTTAAGACTTCCATGACTTTTATGTTTATGAAGCTGAATAGATGACTATATACTATCTACAGGGGCATCTTACTATTCACTGTTTGTTGACTGTTTTATATACAGCTACACGTATAAGTCCTGAGTGCTGTCTGGTATGTTTGAATTATCAGGAGAGTATTTCTACCAAGCTGGAACAGGCACTATGGCTTGTTTGGCTTTAGGAAGGCAGTCAAGCCTCTCAGTAGCCCCAGTGACCCCTAAGCACTAGTCAATGCCTATAGGTAGTGGGTTACGGTCAGAATACTTACCCTACCTATACACATATCCATGCAGACAAATGGAATCCTCAACAACAGCAAAACACATGTCTGCTTCTTGTTGATATGTTTTGTTTATCTCCCGCAAGAAAAAGGTAATTGTATATATTCTCTATGATTATTATATCATGCCTCTGTACTAGATCTATATTGCCCTATAAATAAGGTCACACACCTGGCAGTTCTCTGTGACTTCTTTATACTCCCTATATTATGTGTTTTATATAGTTGTCTAATAAAAACTAAGTTTTAGGCCATGTTGGGTTTGGTGCATGGGTTCAGCACATCCCTGCTGTTGGTTGTTTATTAGTGTTTCCCACAAAAGGCTCTTTTTTTTCTTTCTTTCTTTTGCCTTTTGTTCTATTTCTTCTTTTTTACATTTTACTTGACAGACAAAAAGTACAAATTTCCTCTTCCTTAAAGGAGAAGTCCAGCCTGAGCTCAATCGGCTGGGCTTCTCCTATGGATCACAGCAGTGTAATTCGTTTTGCACTCCTGTGACCTGTTTTCAGCAGAGAGAGGCCTGAAGTCCACTCTCTGCTGACGTCACCAAGATCAGTCCAGGCACTGCTTCATCCCGACTTTGTGAGTCTGGATCCACCCCTCCACAGCTTAGCGCTCCAGTGAACGTGGAGGAGCAGAGCAGGAGAGCTGCTGACTGACAGGCAGCAGTTCTCCACTCAGGGAGGTGAGAGAACCAAGCCATCGGCTGTGTTTGATCGCTCAGTTTTCAGTGAACAGGCAGTAAGGGACAGATGCAGCATCGGACCGATGCTGCATCCACCTAGGTAAGTATGAATTTGGGATAAAAAAATCCCATATTTCTCTTTTAAACATGTATAAAGTCTAGTCATATGTATTTCTATACACACCTATATATCTTTCCTCCCTGTCTTGTATAAATAATAATATCTTTGGGATAATAAGAGAGGCATATCCAAATAGAGGGCTTATTTCCCTTTACCACCTTAACCCCTTCATGCCGATGTAACACAAATGTGCAGCCTCCACTGAACTGGGCTTTTTTCTGTGGGTCTGCATATTTGAGTATCTCCCTTTGTGCTGGGACAAAGACACAGCACAAAGACTGGGGTCTCACCGTGAGCCCCAGGCCCCATACTAACGATCGGGACCCGGGACACGAGAGTCCAGGTCACCTGATCACTGTGATAGCCTCTGATTGGCTATCAAAGTGATCAGTCACTGTGAAGCCTGCCCTTGTGTTTTCTTTTTCTGTGAATGGAGGAGAGAGATACATTGTAACGCTCTCTCCCCTTGCAGAGAATAAAAATGTGTGTAAAAGAAAATTAAAGTGATCCTAAAGTCTCATTTTTTTTCTTTAAAAAATAACAAACATGTTATACTTACCGTCTCTGTGCAGAGGTTTTGCACAGAGCTGCCCAAATCTTCCTTCTCTTGGGTCCCTTGCCAGTGTCCCTGGCCCATCCCTCCTGTCGAGTGCCCCCACAGCAAGCAGATTGCTATGTGGGCACCCAAGCCGAGCCACAGCTCTGTGTGTCCATTCAGACACAGAGCTGCGGTTTGACCATTAGGAGAGCAGCAGGAGCGGTGGGGGTGGGCACTGACACAGGAGCAGACAGGCAGGGAGGGGGAGGGGGAGAGGACGGAGGAATGCACAGAGGAGAGACAAGATTGCGGCTGACGGAGGCATGTAAACTGACCACGGTGTCAGGGCTCGGCAGCCATGATAGATGGTGGTCAGTTTACAGAGGGGAGGCCAGAAACTGTCAGTATCAGCCAGGTATTTCAGGTTTTACAGGGGGCTTACACAGCACAAGCACTGTGTTGTATAACATGCTTTAAAGGGACAGAATCCATATTTTTAGGTTAACAAACGCTTTAAAGCATAGATTTCAGATAAAAAAACCTTCTGACTTTACAACCACTTTAAATTATAATAATAAAAATATAAAATAAAACACACACAGCTACATACATACAGCTAAATTTAAAAATAATGATTTTTGTTTACTATTTTGGGCCAGTGTTCCTTTGATAATAAAAAAAAATCAAGCGATATCCTTTACCATTTACCACTAGATGAAAGCCCAATTAGTCCTGAAAAAAACAAGGTATAATCCACTTGGATGCACATAGTAGTTGTGAAGATATGTACAGTTTTAAGAACACATGTCAAAGCTGCAGAATTGTGCTTAGGCATTCAGATTTGTTTTACCCTTAGGCGCGAAGAGGTTTATCAATTTCACAGATACAAAGCTTCACATTAAGGTCCTAAAATCATCTGTTTCCATATATATAATCCACAGGGTCCACCTTAAACGAAAGACCTCATATCTATCATTTTGTTGTGCAACTTTTTCCTCATTAAACAGCACATCTCTATTGCCCATTTCCCAATCATTGGGGATTTGACAGACTGCCAGTGTCTCGGTATCAGAGCTCTGGCTGCATCAAGAAAGAACTTGAGTAATGACTTCTTATTTGATGGAATTGTACCAGGGATTACTGAAAGTAACACCATCTTGGGTGTCCACTCATAATCTATTGGAACTACCCTATTATATACCTGTGCAACTTTATCCCAAAACTGCCTAATTAGAGGGCAGCTCCACCAGATGTGAAAGAGTGTGCCAACCCCCGAGAGGCATCACCAACATTTATTTGAATTTATAGCAGATATTTGGTGCAACTTATAAGGAGATCCATACCATCAGGTTAGCAACTTACAGGTTCTTTCTTGCATCTCACTAGCCATACTAGCCATGTGTAAGTAAGAAACATCTGGATATATCTTGTTCTGTTAAACAAACATTCAGGTCACTTTCCCATTCTCTTAAATAATATACCTTTTCCAGTTGTTGTTTTGAAAGTAATAAGTTATACAAAAAGCAGATGGAATGGGAAGGTAGTTCTCCAGAAATGCATTTCTATTCAAACAGAGTGAGTTTACAAATGAACTGATTATGCTTTGCTATCTCATTAATAACATATTTAAGCTGTAGAGATTTACACCAAGCTCCTCTTGGTGGATCTTAAGGGCGGAATAATTGCTGAAGTGAATGTATTTCTCTTCCTTGCAGACACTGAAAAATATAGCTTGGTTCAGCAGTTTGTCAGCATAAAAATAATAAAAATGGTGCATGTTTACGTGTCGGTGGAAATAAAGGATTTCCCATTATAGGTGTTAATGGGCCATTAATTGTAACAAGCTGGAAATGAGCTAATATCTGTTTCCATATCTTCAAAACTATGCCTGTAAAAAGTTGGGAGTGGAGGCCATAGTGCAGATGTTACATAAGGCAATGTTTTTTTTGGAAATGTATTTATTTCTTGCTCTATAGAAACCCATTACCTGAATTGATACTTATCAAACCAGTCCAATATATGGGCTAGATGTTATGCCTTATAATATAATTCTATATCTGGTAATGCTATTCCCCCTTGTTCTTTTGCTCTAGCATGGATCTGATAGTTAAGTCTGGATTTTTTACATTTCAAAATATACCTAATCAATGCTGACTTTAATGCAGCAAAGAAAGACCTAGGGAGGCGGAGCGGAATTGTCTGAAATAAATATAAGCATTTAGATAAAAGATTCATCTTAACAATAGCAGCCTTCCCAAACCAGGTATGATGATGACGTATGACACATATATTTTCAAGTAATGGTTTATAATTAAGCTCACATAAATTAGATAGCGTTGGAGATATATGTATCCCCAAGCATGTAATATAATCCACTTACCACTTAAAGGAGAAAGTATTTTGAATATAAAGTAACTCTTTATATGATAGCGACACATTCATTGCTTCCGTTTTTTGTAAATGAGTTCTATAGTTACTAAGTATCCTGTATTCTTTAAACTCCTGCAGTAGGTGGGGAAAGACCAATTCTGGGATTGGACAAATATATTAACAGGTTGTCTACGAATAACCCTATTTTATGCTCTAATCCTCCAATATTAATACCCTGTATGGACATTCCGACGTATCGCTTGTTATGCTCCTTCACTAATATATATAAGTATGGGGACAGCCCTGCCTTGTTTCATTCCTTATATCTAATGGAGTTGAAAGATGTCCATTACCTCACACTCTGCTATAGGAGTCATATATATTGCCATTATTTTATATAATGGGAAACCTGCATTCAATAACACGGCCTGCAAAAAATGTCAATTTACTCTGTCAAATGCTTTTTCTGCATCTACAGATAGCAAACAGAAGGGTACTGAATGTTTTTTAGCATAGTGTATTAAGGATATAGTCCTCTTGGTGTTGTCCTTAGTGCCTCTGTCAAGGACAAACCCTACTTGCTCATGATGGATCAATGAAGGTACCAATGATTTAAGGCTATTAGCCAATATCTTTGCGTATATTTTGACATCTTCATTGAGAACAATAGTTATTATGTCCTTCCCTGGCTTAGGCAGCACAACAATGTGGGCATCTAACGTCTGTTTAGGGAAACTATTTTCCCTTGAAATAGCATTAAATGTTTATAATAATATATATGGGAGTTAACAGATCTCCAAAGTGTTTGTAAAATTTGTTGGTTAAACTGCATGGGCCCAGACTTTTCCCAAGTGGTAACGCTTTAAAGTACTTGGGGAAAGTTTTTGTTATTTAATTAAATCCTCAAAATTGTTTAATTGCTCTACAGATAAAGCAAAAGCAGCTCAATGCAAATACTCCTGAAGATAGGCTTCATAGGGTACTGAAGAAGATTCAGGTGTAATAATTTTTAACCACTTCATGCAAATCGCCGTACCCATACGTCAGTATTTTGATGCTAAATACCGGGGTTATGGCAGCAGCTAGCTGCCATAACGGCATGCGTTTCTCTTTAGGATAAAAGTGGTCTCTGTGGCGGATTCGCCGCAAGATCACTTTTATCGATGGTGGGAGAGGTGCCCCCCTTCCCGCCGTGCTTTGGTCGTCTCCCCTGCTTACCGGACCCACCGGTAGCAGCGGAGACTATCGTGTCCTCTCCTGTGGATACCTGGCTGCCAACTGAGGGGAAGATGGCCCCTGCTCGGCTCCATGGCATCTGAGGGCGGAAGCAACATCAAGTGTCACTTCCACACATAGCTCTTAAAAAGAGATTTTTTTATTATTGCATTTTAGTGTAAATACAAAGTCTTTTTGAGGTCCTGTTATGCTATTTTTTTATTACAAGGGATGTTTATAATAGGAATAAAAGTGACCCAAAAAAAAAAAGGTGAAAAAATAAAAAGTAAAAGTAAAATAAATAAGAAAAAAAAATGTTTTTTTAAAGCGCCTCAGCCTGAGGAGCTTGCGCGCAGAAGTGAACGCATACGTAATATGAAAACGGTGTTTAAACCACATATGTGCGGTTTATTCTCTAGGGTGTTAGAAAAAAATATATATAATGTTTGGGGGTTCTAAGTAATTTTCTAGCAAAAAAAAAATGATTTTAACTTGTAAACATCAAGTGTAAAAAACAGGCTCGGGTTCTGAAGCTGTTAAATTAAGAAAAAAAAAATGTATGGAATTCTGTGAAGTGGTTAAATTAAGAAAAAAAAATGTATGGAATTCTGCCATTATCTGGGCAGTACTATGTATGAGAATTGATTTTTGGGATGTACATTCTACTGCATTGTTATCTAATAGACGCACATATTCACATTGTATGCAGCTTCTGACACCACCAGTGCATGCGCTCTGAAGGTCTGGCATACCATGCTGGACCTTCAGAGCTTGCGCCGTACATTAGGGCTCCCGCGCGTATGCGCGGGAGTGACGTCAGGGTGAATATCTCCTAAACGGTGCACATTTAGGAGAAATTCACTGAACCTACAGGTAAGCCTTATTATAAGCTTTCCTGTAGGTACAAGTGAAAAACACTTTAATTTGTTGCTGGCTGGATGCATATATATTTGCAAGTGTAAGTGACTTCTGAAAAAACAATCCCTTTACAAAAACATACCTCCCTTCTGGATCACTATGCTGTTGTATCACTTTGAGTAGAAGAGAGGCATTAATTCCAACTCCAACACCCCATGATTTCTGTTTCAGATTAAAACTACAAAACTATTTAGAAAAGTATAAATGGGATTTTAGCCTCCTGACAGTGTGTCTCCTGAAGAAAAAGTATATGAACATTTGATTTATGCATACCATACCACCTTTTTTGTGGGGCATTAAAACCCCTGACATTCAAAGAACATATCTGGACCTTACCAATTTAACCAACTTGATACAATTTTGAAAGCTCTTGGGTTTGCCTCTCCAAAAAGAAAAAAAAAGAGTGAGAAGAGAGAAAAAAAAAAAAACCCACCAAAGTAAATTTAACCACTTCCCGACCGCCGCACGTATATATACGTCCTTAGTTTGAAGGGGTATATCGTTGTTATGGCAGCAGCTAGCTGCCATAACCCCGGTATCCCCGTTTTCGTGCGGCGGCCGGCTTTCAGATAAAAGTGGTCCCTGCGGCGGATTCGCCGCGAGATCACTTTTATCGGTGGCGGGAGAGGGCCCCCCCCCCCCTCCCGCCGCGATCCGGTGCCCTCCGCCGCTTACCGGAGCCGTCGGTAGCGGCGGAGGCGATCGCGTCCTCCTCTGTTGTGTGTCAGGAGACAAGTGAGGCCAAGATGGCGCTCACTCGTCTCCAAGATACTGCTGGGCGGAAGCGACGTCAAAACGTCACTTCCGTCCACGCCTCTTAAAGGCATATTTTTTCAAATGACATTTTTCTAAATGACTTTTTTTTTTTTTTTTAATTGCATTTTAGTGTAAATATGAGATCTGAGGTCTTTTTGACCCCAGATCTCATATTTAAGAGGTCCTGCCATGCTTTTTTCTATTACAAGGGATGTTTACATTCCTTGTAATAGGAATAAAAGTGACACAATTTTTTTTTTTTTTTTTAACAGTGTAAAAATAAATAAAATATTTTAAAATAAATAATAAAAATAAAAAAAAAAATTTTTAAAACCCCCCTGTCCCGACGAGCTCGCGCGCAGAAGCGAACGCATACGCGAGTAGCGCCCGCATATGAAAACGGTGGTCAAACCACACATGTGAGGTATCACAGCGACCGGTAGAGCGAGAGCAATAATTCTAGCCCTAGACCTCCTCTGTAGCGCAAAATATGCAACCTGTAGAATTTTTTAAATGTCGCCTATGGAGATTTTTGAGGGTAAAAGTTTGACGCCATTCCACGAGCGGGCGCAATTTTCAAGCATGACATGTTGGGTATCAATTTACTTGGCGTAACATTATATTTCACAATATAAAAAAAATTGGGATAACTTTACTGTTGTTTTATTTTTTTATTCAAAAAAGTGAATTTTTTCCAAAAAAAGTGCGCTTATAAGACCGCTGCGCAAATACGGTGCAAAAAAAAGTATTGCAATGACCGCCATTGTATTCTCTAGGGTGTTAGAAGAAAAACCATATATAATGTTTGGGGGTTCTAAGTAATTTTCTAGCAGAAAAACCTGTTTTAAACATGTAAACACCTAAAATCCAAAACGAGGCTAGTCCTTAAGTGGTTAAAAAAAAGCATGGACGCTTGTCCAAAACCGAAGTTTGTGTGGACTGCCTACGGGGGGGGGGGGGGGGGGGGGCATTTTACAGGGTTTGGTTGTACTATCTCCTGAGGTCACAAGTCTATTTAATAAGTATGCTTGGGGTTTAAAAGGCAGATAATACAATAAGAAATAATGTGAAAGGAGTTAAAAGCTACTGTTTGTGTACAGAATGTTATGTAATTACACATTTGTGTAATGGTTCAGTAACTAAAACTGCAGTGTTTATCCTCATGACACATTACAGGAAGCACCATCATGGCTAACAAAAGATTAGCATTAATAAGTCTCCGGGACCAGATGACTTGCACCCGAGGGTCCTGGGTGAACTAAGTCAAATAATTGCCAAACCATTGTTCCTAATTTGTACTGACAGTCTACTGACTGGAATGGTACCAGCTGATTGGAGAAAAGCCAATGTAGCTCCAATATTTAAAAAAGGGCCGAAATACATCCCTTGGAATTACAGACCAGTTAGCCTAACATCAATAGTATGCAAGCTCTTGGAGGGGATGATAAGGGACTATATATACAAGATTTTAGTAATAAAAATGGTATAATTAGCAGAAATCACCATGGATTCATGAAGAATCGTTCTTGACAAACTATTAACATTCTATGAGGATGTGAGCTGCCATCTAGATAAATGAAGGTCCGTAGATGTGGTGTACCTGGATTTTGCAAAAGCATTTGACACAGTTCCCCATAAACGTTTACTGTACAAAGTAAGGTCTGTTGGCATGAACCATAGTGTGAGTACATGGATTGAAAACTGCCTACAAGGGCGAGTTCAGAGGGTGGTGATAACTGGCGAGTACTCGGAATGGTCAGGGGTGGGTAGTGGGGTCCCCCAGGGTTCTGTGCTTGGGACCGATCCTATTTAATCTGTTCATAAACGACCTGGAGGATGGGATAAACAGTTCAATCTCTGTATTTGCGGACGATACTAAGCTAAGCAGGGCAATAACTTCTCTGCAAGATGTGGAAACCTAGCAAGAAGATCTCAACAAATTAATGGGGTGGGCAATTACATGGCAAATGAGGTTTAATGTGAAAAAATGTAAAATAATGCATTTGGGTGGCAAAAATATGAATGCAATCTATACACTGGGGGGGGAGAACCTCTGGGGGAATCTAGGATGGAAAAGGACCTGGGGGTCCTAGTAGATAATAGGCTCAGCAATGGCATGCAATGCCAAGCTGCTGCTAACAAAGCAAACAGAATATTGGCATGCATTAAAAAGGAGATTAACTCCAGAGATAAAACGATAATTCTCCCGCTCTACAAGACTCTGGTCCAGCCGCACCTGGAGTACGCTGTCCAGTTCTGAGCACCAGTCCTCAGAAACGATGTACTGGAAATAGAGCGAATACAGAGAAGTGCAACAAAGCTAATAAAGGGACTGGAGGATATTAGTTATGAATAAAGGTTATCGGCACTGAACGTATTCTCTCTGGAGAGGAGACGCTTGAGAGGGGATATGATTTTAAATTACAAATACCATACTGGTGACCCCACAATAGGGATAAATCTTTTCCGTGGAAGGGAGTTTAATAAGACACGTGGCCACTCATTAAAATTAGAAGAAAAGAGGTTTAACCTTAGACTGTGTAGTGGATTCTTTACTGTAAGAGCTGCAAGGATGCAGAATTCACTTCTACAGGCGGTGATTTCAGCGGGGACCATTGATCGTTTCAAAAACTATTTGATAAGCACCTGAACGACCACAACACACAGAGTTATACAATGTAATACTGACATATAATCACACACATAGGTTGGACTTGATGGACTTGTGTCTTTTTTTCATCCTCACCTACTATGTAACTATGTAACTGATTTGCCTTCTAAAGCACTTAGAGACAGGTTAGGGGGAGGATGTTTGTATGCAAAATTACTGAGTTTATAAAAGCATATGATGCAGTAAAGCAGAAAGAAAAAATAAAATCTTTTGATTTACTACAAGTCCCAGCACATTAGGCTACTATACCTCAGTCCCCACACTGTAAAATCCCAGTAAAGTGGGCTGCCATTTCTCACTGAGGAATGGAAGCCTGCTATGCTGGGACTTGTACTGCTCTCTGTAGGGGACTGAGGAATGACTGCCTGCTATGCTGGGACTTGTAGTGCCTTCTGTGGGGACTAAGGCTTGACAGCCTGTTATGCTGGGACTTGTAGTGCCCTCTGTGGGATTAGTGGGCTGTCATTCCTCAGTCCCTCACAGCTGGGGGGACAAACAACACAGGGTTAAACCTCTAAAGGAGAACTCCAACCAAAACTACCAATAATGTACAGAGAGCCCATATGCTATATAATGTTAGAGACCCCCACTCCTCCTCACCTTCCCCGGGCACAGCTAACACTCCTGATGGCCCCAAGATAGGTAGCAGAGCCATCCCCAGCAGGCTGCCATAGGCCAGCCTGGTGCCCTCTGGGGAGCTGAGTAGTTTGGTCATGCCATTCCCAGGCACCTCGGGTGCTGTCATTGTGTAGGGCAAAGGGCTCCATCTCCACCATGTTCGGCTCTGATGTCAGATATGCAGGACTGGCTCAGTTCCACTCTCTTCCCTGGCAACTGGCTCTGGTGTCACTAGAGGGGTGGGGCTGGGTCTCTAGCAAGCGGAGGCTGAGCAGGTACAGCAGTACAGCCCCTCCAAATGACCCCCCAGGTGCCCTCCCCTCCTCCCCCAAACAGCCAGGGGCCCTCTCCTCCTCCCCCAAACACCCAGGAGACCCTCTCCTCCTCCCCCAGCCACCCTGAGGTCCTTTCCTTCTCCCCCAGCCACCTCAGGGGTCCTCTCCTTCTCTTCTCCTTCTCCCCCAGCCACCCAGGGGTCCTCTCCTTCTCCTCCAACCATCCAAGGGCCCTCTCCTTCTCCAAACACCCAGGGGCCCTCTCCTTCTTCATATGGCCACCCAGGAGCCCTTTCCCTCTCCAAACACCCAGGGGCCCACTCCTTCTCCAAACGACCACCCAGGGGTCCTCTCTTTCTCTCCCAGCCACCCGGGGGTCCTCTCCTTCTTTCCCAGCCACCCAGTGGCCCTCTCCTCCTTCAACCACCCAGGGGCCCTCTCCATCTCCCCCAGCCACCCAAGAGCCCTCTCCTTCTCCCCCAGCCACCCAGGGGACCTCTCTTCCTCCACCAACCACCCTGGGGCCCCTCAAACCACTCCAGGGGCCCTCAACCCCTTTGCTCAGTAGACACCACAAATATGTGACCAGGCTGCATAGTGACCACTCGGGGGGTTACCTGCATCCTCCTAGGAGAAGGTGTACTGTACACTCATCAGCCATTGTCGGATCAGAGCCAGCAGGATCCAGGATCCAGATCAATGCCACCAGCACAGCCAGCCCTCACAGCCCGAGACTGTGTCGGCAAACATAGCACTCTGTAATTATGTACATATACGTACACCCGTGTGCAGCCCTGGGTAGAGAAATGGAGTCAAAGTTTTAAGTATAATACCAGGATCAGCTGTATTTACTGAATGCTTCCAGCCAGCAATGGGTTAACGTGTAAGTACAGACAAAAGATTTATTTTATTAGTTTGGATAAAGGAGGGAATTATTAGAACTTCTGTGAAGTTTTTATTGCTGTCTATGCAGATTCACCTTCACTATTTGTCCTGGTGAACAGAAAATGATGGGAATTCTAAAATGGTACCACTGCCACCTGAACAAGAGGTGACACTTTCCAATGGGAACCCCTGTTACAATGAAAACTGTCTATAATAAGGGGCATGTAAATGTATAACATTTCATTTAACTACTGGAGCTTTTAAAATTTTTTTCTAATTTTCCCCCAGGAGCCCTGCAGAGCATTGCACCCATTATCAGTGACCCTTTTTTTGGTCCTCACTGGAATCGGATTGCATCTGATTCCTGTACCATTTCACAGTTCGCACTGCAATCTGCGAACTAATTTGGGGGTGTCATTAACTTTACATTGACACCCACAGAGGTTTGCAGATATCAGTGTGAACCGCCTGCGATTCAGGTGCGATGCGGGAACCTGCACAGGAATTGCAGGGTTTCCCATATCGCACCAGTGTGAACCAAGCCTGACACTTTAAACACATCTACAGCTAACCCTAAATCTTATTTTATTAGATTTTATTATTACATTACAAGTATTTTTTTCTTTTTTCTTTTTGTTTAGAGCTGAATTCAAGGCAAACAATTTTTTAAATGTGCAGTATAAATAAAAGTTAAAGTAAAACTTCACTCTCTCAATCAACATTGAGTATTTTTAATCCTTATGCTGCTAACATTAGTAAATAGGTAGGAAAGTATATCATATTTGCTTGTTTTAAACTTTATTTTACATTTCTTCACTTACTTCCTGGTTTCCATGCTGAGGCAAATTATGTCATACATCCCAGCAGTCTTCTGGAGGGGAGGATGGGGTTTCTCAGTTAACCACTTCAATACAGGGCACTTAGACACCTTCCTGCCCAGACCAATTTTCAGCTTTAAGCGCTGTCGCAGTTTGAATGACAATTGCGCGGTCATGCAACACTGTACCCAAACTAAATTTTCATCATCTTGTTCCCATAAATAGAGCTTTCTTTTGGTGGTATTTGATCACCTCTGCGGTTTTTATTTTTTGCTAAACAAATAAAAAAAGACTGAAAATTTTGAAAAAAATAAAAGTTTTGCTTTTGTTTCTGTAAAAAAAAAATGTAAATAAGTAAGTTTTCTCTTTCACTGGTGGGCACTGATAAGGCGGCACCGATGAGGTGGCACCAATGAGCGGGCACTGACGATGGGCACTGATATGCGGCACTGATGGGCACTGGTAGGCGGCACTGATGGGCGGCACTGATATGCAGCACTGATGGGCATTGATAGGCGGCACTGATGGGCACTCATGGGTGGCACTGGTTGGCACTGATGGGCACTGATAGGCGACACTGATGGGCACTGAAAGGCAGCACTGCTGGGCACTGATGGGCACTGATAGGGTGGCACTGATAGGCGGCACTGATAGGCGGCACTGCTGGGCACTGATGGGCACTGATAGGCAGCACTGCTGGGCACTGATGGGCACCGATATGTGGCACGAGCACAGGCAAGATAGACCGGGCCACATATCTGAAGGTACGAACAAAAAAAAAAAAACGGTCCATTGAGCACTCTGTGCTATATTTAGAACCCAGTGAGCTTAACTTGAAAAAATGTGTAAAGATCCTCTTTCAATATATACAATTTCGTTGAGGCTGGATAGTATAGCTCTCACTTTACTCAAACAGATTGAGTACAGACCGTACTCAGTCTACTCCTTTCCAGACTCTAGCTGGCCATGATCTGACAGATTTGATCACAGAAGAGCTCAGAACAACGCACTTCCATGTTCACTGTACAGAGGAGGGATCGGGCACATAATCAGCTTTTATTTCACTCCCCCACTGTTCTGTTTAGTTGTCAACATCAAAGAAATAAACATGACACTTCCATATCTAGGGAGTCATGTGAGTCACACTCCTTTTTCCAATTGGTTGTGACAATGCGTGGCAAATAGGCACCCAGTACTGTAACATGGGGACAGGAAAAGCTATCTCAACCCTGTAAAATCTAAAAATTGCCTCCTCTCTCTGTCCGTGTCCGCCAAACATAAGGATGGAGCAAAGGGAAGGTGAGCATGTGCAGCTAGTGGTTCTACCTGGCGTAAGAGAAATATGGGTGCTTCCATTGCTCATTTCTGACCTCTTTCTAAAAGTATTATTGTGCTGACGTCATTACCTGTTAGAAAAACACTAGCTTCAGTACTTCCTGAGTCACTGACCTGGAACTGGTATTTAGATCAGGAAAGTCAGAGAAAAGTCAGAGGAAAGTCAGAAAGCCTGATCTCCATACTTGTTTTAGGTAATAATTAACCACTTAAGGACCAGAAGGATTTGCCCCCTTAACCACTTCCCGACCAGCCGCCGCAGTTTTACTGCGGCAGAATGGCACGGGTGGGCGAAATGACGTTATGTAACAGTGGCCATGGCGATCGGATTTTTTTCAGAACCAATCAGTCTCCAGGCCCAGGCTAATGATTTCTGGCCTGCTGATCGGTCCTGACAAATTAAATCCTCCCCTGCCTGTGTAAGCGTAAACACAGACAGGGGAAGTGATGTCATCTCCCTCTCTGGAATTATTTTCCATTCCAGAGAGAGGAGAAAGGACATCCAAACGTGAGTTGAACTAACACTATACTGACACAGTACACATAGGCACATATTTCACCCCCTGATCGCCCCCCCCCCTTCATCACTGTCACTGTGTCATCAAGTGCAGTGTTCATATTTTTCTTTGATCACTGTACTGGTGTAATTTGTGACACTAATCAGCATTAGGGTACTTAGTAGTAGCCCCAGATAGGTCTAGGGACCCCCCCAATAGAGGTTTAATCCCTTGATCACCCCCTGTCACCAGTGATCGCCGTATTGGTGTCATGGGTGACGTTAGTCAGTTAGTTAATTTTTTATAGCGTCAGGGCACCCGCTGTATATTACCTAATAAAAGGTTTAACCCCCTTGTCACCCGGCGGGTTTTAGCGTCAATTAGGGTCTGCGTCGCCCCAGGCAGCGTCAGATTAGTGCCAGTAACGCTAACACCCACACACCATACACCTCCCTTAGTCGTATAGTGTCTGAACTAATCAATATCGGATCTGATCAGATCTATACTAGCGTCCCCAGTAATTTAGGGTTGCCAAAAATGCAGTGTCAGCCCAGATACCTGCTAGCACCTGCGTTTAGCCCCTCCGCCCAGACCAGCCCAGCCCAGCCCACCCAAGTGCAGTATGAATCGATCACTGTCACTTACAAAACACTAAGCACACATAACTGCAGCATTCGCAGAGTCAGGCCTGATCCCTGTGAACGCTAACAGTTTTTTTGGTAGCGTTGGAAGCAGTCGTTGACAGTCAGGTGCTCTTTTTTCCTGTGAGTCTCACTAGTGTATCAGTAAATTTAGAGGCCAAAATGTCCAAACTAAGGTATACTAGTGAAGAGGCCTACACGTTTCTGAGCATGACAGATGAGAGTGAAGAGGAACTCACCCATCTGTCAGATTCAGGCTCAGAATATGAACCCGTAGACAGCAGCGGCACCCTGACAGATAGCTCTGATGACAGAGTAGTGGTCCCTGCCAATATCAGGCGTACACGACCCCATTCTTCTGTTGTTGAGGTGCAAGAACCGCAGGAGCAGAGAGTCAGTACTAGTGCCGCTCATCCTTCTGGTGAACTGGCAAGCACCAGCAGCCTAGTACATCCTGGTCATAGTCAAACCAGCACTGCAGTATCACGTGGTGACATGGCGAGTCCCATAAGTGCAGTTCAAACTGGTGAGGTGGCTAGCACAACTAGTGTCCCGCTGCCACCAAGAAGACAAAGACCCGTCGAGCCCATAGTGCCCTTCCTGCTGCATTTGCAATTGGAAGCCCACCACTTCTGCAGCACCCGTACTTCCCACATTCACTGACCAACCTGGAATTCAGGTGGAAACAGTTGATTTTACGGCACTTGATTTTTATTTGCTGTTTTTTACGGAAGATCTCTATAGATCTATTGTGGACCAAAGCAATTTGTATGCTGGTCAATTCATCACCGCTAATCCCCAGTTGACCCTTGCCAGAGATTGGAAACCTATTATGGTCTCCGAATTTAAGACCTTCCTGGGCCTATCCCTCCTCATGGGCATAACTAAAAAAAAGTGAGTTGCGGTCATATTGGTCCACTGACCCAATTTATCATATGCCAGTGTTCTATGCCTCAATGACCAGGACACAATACGAGCAGATCTTGCAGTTCATGAATTTCAATGACAATGAACTCTGTCATCCTCGGGGTGACCCTGAATACAATTGGCTCTACAAGATTCGGCCCCTCGTATACCACTTCAACTAATTAGCCTCTAGACTGCTTTTACAAGCAGTGGGAGGGAACGTCCCCCCCACCCACCACCATCTTCCATGGTTTTATCGGGCTCTCCTGTCCCAACAGGGAACCCGAGAATGCAGCTGGTGGTTCCGCCAGCTGACCATAGAGCTGATCGGAGACCAGAATGGCCCCAATCATCTCTATGCCAATCATCTTTATTTCATGACTTAAGTTTCGCTGGATAGAAACAGCGCCATTGGGAAAGCATTTTATCACACCGATCTTGGTGTGGTCAGATACTTTGAGGGCAGAGGAGAGATCTAGGGTCTAATAGACTGCAAAAAAAAAAAAGAGTACCTGTCACTATCTATTGCTATGATAGGGGATATTTACATTCCCTGAGATAACAATAAAAATGATTTTTAAAAAATGAAAGGAACAGTTTAAAAATAAAATAAAAAAGCAAAATTAAATAATTGAAAAAAAAAAAAAAGCACCCCTGTCACCCTGTGCTCACAAGCAAAGGCGAATGCAAGCGTCCGTCTGGTGTCATATGTAAACAGCAATTGCACAATGCATGTGAAGTATCCCTGCGAAGGTCAGATCGAGGGCAATAATTTTAGTAGTAGACCTTCTCTGTAAATCTAAAGTGGTAACCTGTAAAGGATTTTAAAGGCTTTTAAAAAAATGTATGTAGTTTGTCGCCGCTGCACGTTTGTGCGCAATTTTAAATCATGTCGTGTTTGGTATCCATGTACATTTTGGTATTTTTAGTGTGTTTTAGTGTAATAAAATTAGATTTTTTTCCCCAAAAAATTGCGTTTGAAAAATCGCTGCACAAATACTGTGTGAAAAAAATTGCAGTACCCACCATTTTAATCTGTAGGGCCTTTGCTTTAGAAAATATATGTAAAAATATGTAAAAGTCATGTGTCGAGTGACGCAACGCGTAGGAGGAGTCAGTGCCGTGAAGTATTGAGGCTGGTCAGCAGCTTGTTACGAGTGGTGTGAGGACTCACCGCGCCCCAAGCGGCTGATTGTTTTTCTCCATCCAGGCACTAATTATCCAGGCTTATGTGAGTGTATCCAGTGAAGTGCTACTATTTTAAAGTATTTGCTTACTGCGCAATGATGCCCTTTCTGTTTATTTCCCATATTTGCAATACCTGAGAACATCCATCTGGAAACCCCCCAGAACACACAGTAAGATTGAGAGATCTATGTGAATAGTTCTATCTTCTGCCTAATTAGCATAAGCAATAAGCATACTGTCTATAATTAAGAACGGCTTTCAACATACAATTTCAACTTGGGATTTTTTAACCATATGAGATTACCATATGAGATAATTTTTATGAATATCGGATAATATGTTTAGTAATTACATTTATTTATTTATTTATTTATATTTGTACTTACCCAATATCACAGGCAGCTGCTGCCTGTGATTTATTCTGTGGAGCACTAGATTACAGGTTATTTGTATAGTGTTTCTGACATGACCAGACCCCTATATATATGATTTATTCTAATCAGTATTTTATTTTTCACTTGGAGGGATTGATTTATTTACAAACTGTGCACGGATTGATTGGTAGGTTAATATCAGCGCAACTAATTATTTTATTTAATATGTATATATATAATGTATATATAATATCTGGGGGTTCAGAGTAATCTTCATGTAAACAAAAAGTGTCAGAAAGGGTTTTGTCTTCAAGTGGTTAGAAGAGTGGGTAATGTGTGAAATAAGCTTCTAATGTTGTGCATAAAATGCCAGGACAGTTCAAACCCCCCCCCCCCCCCCCAAATGACCCCTTTTTGGAAAGTAGACACCCCAAGCTATTTGCTGAGCAGCATGTTGAGTCCGTAGAATATTTTATATTTTGCCACAAGTCTCGAGAAAATTTCGGTACTCATCGTTTGACCAAGTTGTTTTCCATCTGAAGCAATATTTATAAATAATTTCTCTTATATATAAAGGCCTGGTGAGTGTTTTTTTCACTTGTTTTCATTTTGTAATCCTTTATGCATTCAAATGTATTACATGTACTGATAATGGTTCTAGTATATTATTATTTGTTATTATCTTGTGTGTACATATATTCTCTCCAGCCATAAGTTATTCTGCAAGTTTCAGTGGTGAATAGAATTGTATTTTTGGCTCAAACAAAGAGTTTTTTTAATGTAAGACAAAGGTGGAAAACCATCAGTAATTCTCATATTTTTTTATTTTTTCTTTTCTTTTTTCTTTTTGTATTTTACATTTTTTGATTTTTGTTTCATTTTTATATATATATTTTTTAATTACTTTTTCAGTTTTCATATAATATATAACTAAATAGATAATTTTTAAAATATCCCCCCTGGATCTGAACATGAATGGGTTTTGGTTATCGAGTCCCGTTTTTAGTACTCAGTCCTGATAATCCAATTTTGTTTTTTACTTTTTGGCTTTTACCTTTAGTTTAATATAAATAACCTGATTGTCTCTGTCTTGACTTGATAAAGCGCATGCTCGTAAAAGGCATTGTCACGGCAACCAGCACAAGCTTGCTCTCTATCTCTGCTTCCCATGTCTCCATCCAGCCTGCAGCTGATGTCATTTCCAACCCGCGTCTGAGCTTATTACTGGGACCATCTATGACTATTATATCATGCATCTGTACTAGATCTATATTGCCCTATAAACAAGGTCACACACCTGGCAGTTTTCTGTGACTTCTTTATACTCCCTATAATATGCATTTTATATAGTTGTCTAATAAAAGGCTAAGTTTTAGGCCATGGTAGGTTTGGTGCATGGTTTCAGCAGATGCCTGCTGTTGTTTTTTTTTTTTTGTGTTTCCCATGAAAGGCTCTTTTTTTTTTCCTTTCTTTTCACTTTTGCTCAATTTATTTTTATAAAATGTTATAAGAAACAGGGAAAAAAGTACAAAACCAAAACAGTAAGGTAAAAGTAAAAGATATAAAATATAAAAGGGGAGAATACAAAAGTCCTTCAGTATCCATATTTCCTCTTCCTTAAACATGCATAAAGTCTAGTCATATGTATTTCTATACATGCCTATATATCTGTCTTGTAGAAATACTAATATCATCATTATTTTTCCTAAAACTCTATTTGACACCCTTAAAACAAAACAAAACAACAAGAAAAAAAAGCATAAGCACAATAAGAGAGACATATCCAAATAGTGAGCTTATTTCACTTTATCCACCTTAACTTCTTCATGTCATGCAACACAAATATGCAGCCCCACTGGATTGGGCTTTTTTCATTAAAAATAACAAACATGTTATACTTAAGGGCTCTGTGCAGTGGTTTTGCACTGAGCAGCCCCAATACTCTTCTCCGGTACCTCACTAGCGCTCCTGGCCTATCCCTCTTGTCAAGTGCCCGCACAGCAAGAAGCTTGCTATGGGGATACCCGAGCTCAGCCACAGCTCCCTGTGTTCATTAAGACATGGAGCCGTGGTTCAGCCCTGCCCCCTCTCTCTGCTAATTGGCTAACTGACTTTGATTGACAGCAGTGGGAGCCTATGGCGATGCAGCTGTGTCTCAGCCAATCAGGAGGGAGAGTCCCAGAGGGCTGAGACACTTGTGCACATCGCTGGTTAGAGATGGGGCTCAGGTAAGTGTTAGGGGGCAGAGGGGGGCTGCTACACACAGAAGGCATAGAATGCATTAAGATAAAAAAAAAACTTCTGACAAGCACTTTAAATAATAATAATAAAAAAATACAAAAAATACCTAGATCAAGGTTTGATTTAGGACAGTGCCAGGGTTAGCGTTTGGATCAAGGTCAGGGTCAGTAATTTTTTTGAACAGAGTTTTTTTTTTTTTTTAAGTAGTATCATTGTCAGTTAGTGCCAGTGTGTTTTACAGTAGGTAGGATAAAAAAAAGCAAAAATGTGCACCATTGTTTTTGGGCTGTACTACCAGTACGTACAACAACTAACATACACATATGTGGTATCACTGTGATCGCCAGGAGCAGGAGAATTTAATTTGGGTTATTCTTTGGTGGTAGGTTATGGTAGCACCAAGAAATATACAGCTAAATTTAAAAAATATATATTTTTGTTTACTATTTTGGGCTAGTTTTCCTTTGATAATAATAAAAAAAATCAGGAGATATGCTTTAACATTTATCACCAGTTGAAAGCCCAATTAGTCCTGAAAAAACAAGGTATAATCCACCTGGATGCACAAAGTAATTGTGATGATATGTACGGTTTTACTAACACATGTCAAAAGCTGCAAAATTGTGGCATTTAGATTAGTTTTACCCTTAGGAGCAAAGGGGTTCATCAATTTCACAGATACAAAACTTCACCTTAAGGTCCTAAAATCATCTGTTTCCATATAGATAATCCAGGGTGTCCACCTTAAATGAAAGACCTTGCATCTATCATGTTGTTGTGCAACTTCTTCCACATCTTTATTAAACAGCACATCTGTATTGCCCATTCCCCAATCGTTGGGGATTTGACAGACTGCCAGTGTCTCGGTATCAGAGCTCTGGCTGCATCAATAAAGAACTTGAGTAATGACTTCTTATTTGAGGAAATTGTACCAGGAATTACTGAAACCAACACCATCTTGGGTGTCCACTCGTAATCTATTGGAACTACCCTATTATATACCTGTGCAACTTTATCCCAAAACTGCCTAATTAGAGGGCCGCTCCACCAGATGTGTAAGAGTGTGCCAACCCCCGAGAGGCATCACCAACATTTATTTGAATTTAAAGGAGATATTTGGTGCAACTTATAAGGAGATCCATACCATCAGTTTCTTTCTTGCATCTCGCTAGCCATACTCAGTATATATGTAAGTAAGAAACATCTAGATATATCTTGTTCTGTTAAACAAATATTCATTTCCCATTCTCTTAAATAATATACTTTCTCCAGATGTTGTTTTGAAAGTAATAAGTTATACAAAAAAGAGATGGAATGGGAAGTTATTTCCCCAGAAATGCATATCTATTCAAACAGAGTGAGTTCACAATTGAACTGATTATACTTAGCTATCTCATTAAAAACATGTTTAACCACTTCAGCCCCGGAAGGCTTTACCCCCTTAATGACCAGGCCATTTTTTGCAATACGGCACTGCGTCGCTTTAACTGACAATTGCGTGGTCATGTGATGCTGTAGCCAAACAAAACGGATGTCCTTTTTTTTCCCACAAATAGAGCTTTCTTTTGGTGGTATTTATTCATCAGTTTAAACCAATATGTATTCTTCTACATATTTTTGGTAAAAAAAACGCAATAAGCCTATGTAGAACCCTATAGTTTAGGCAGGGAGCTCCTCACAAATTTACTTGCCAGGAGTAGTTATCCTGGTTGATTGATAGAGATCTATTGATTTCTCCTTAAATTTTGCCTTGTTGAACTTTTCTCTTCTACCACTAGGTGGTCGGGTACTTGGCGGTACTAGATAAGAGAAGGGTGACCCAAGGTCAGGTTATGGATATGTGGGCTATCTCAGCCAATGGACAGGGGTTTTCTTGAATCCCTTGGCCTGCTGGGAGAACCTATATTATCAGGTGGAGTCAGGTAATCTGTGTTCTGTACCAACCAGAGGGCTGGGTCTGCTCAGACACTGGTTGACAGCGGCGAAATTGATTATTCTGAGATTGGCGATCAATACAATCCCTATCGGTGAAGGAATGGGTAATGGAAATGGATTCACTCAAAAATGGAACTTCCGCTTATACGTCTCCTCCCCTCCCCTCCTCCGGTGCCACATTTGGCACTTTTCGAGGAGAAGTGGGGAACTGGTACCTGTTTTTGGACAGGTACCTATCCCCACTTCCGGGAGACGGGGCCGCGTTCGCCCCCTTCCTACTTCCTCCGCCGCCGGACCAATTATAAAGTGCAGTACTCTTTGCGCATGCACAGTAGGCCGCGTACCCTTACCAGGAATGGTGACGGCTTTTTTTCGTGGGGGGGTGGACCTACTCTTTAAATAACCTTTTTGGTTTGTGGTGCTCAGATGCAGTGTAGTTACACTTTAAGTCTTATAAGGTGTATGTCCCATTAAGTGTTGTTGTACTTTCTTTCATTTTCACAATTTAATTGAGGCTGGATAGTATAGATCTCACTAAACTGGACAGTACTCAGTCTGCTCCTTTCCAGACTCTAGCTGGCCAGGATCTGACAGATGTGATCACAGAAGAGCTTAGAACAACGCACTTCCATGTTCACTGTACAGAGGAGGGATCGGGCACATATTCAGCTTTCATTTCACTTCCACACTGTTCTGTTTAGTTGTCAACAAAGAAATAAACATGCCACTTTCATATCTAGGGAGGCATGTGACTCACACTCCTTTATCCAATTGGTTGTGACAGTGCGTGGCAAATAGGCACCCAGTACTGTAACATGGGGACAGGAAAAGCTATCTCAACCCTGTGTAATCTCAAAATTGCCTCCTCTCTCTGTCTGCCAAACATAGGGAGGGAGCAAAGGGAAGGTGAGCATGTGCGGCTAGTGGTTCCACATTGTGTAACATAAATATGGGTGCTTCCATTGCTCATTTCTGACCTCTTTCTAAAAATATTATTGTGCTGGTGTCATTGCCTGTTAGAAAAACACTAGCTTCAGTACTTCCTGAGTCACTGACCTGGAATAGGTATTTAGATCAGGAAAGTCAGAAAGCCTGATCTCCATATTTGTTTTAGGTCATTAATTCAAATGCCCAAGCCAGAGGTTCAGGCTTTTCTACACTGGCTGTGGCTGTTTTCTAATGAAAACAAACTAAGACTTTACACATCTCTTGAGGTACCTGGGGTATATTTAGCTGATTCAAACTGAAAGTTGGGCTTTAAGAAGTCTACAGAGCTGGAGCAAAGGGAAAGTTGCAGACATGGGCCACCAGAGAGGTGAGCATACTACCTCTTAGAGGGACTTGCCATTAGGAATCGTCAAAAAGACCTGACAGGGTCTCTTTATGTACAAATGCACTATTTTAGCAATATAGCATGACTGTACATTGTGACGTGCTGGGACACAGGTACATTGGAAAGATGTGCATTACACATAACATGCATTTTGGCTTGTTGCAGTAACACACACATTAAAGTGGTTTTAAAGTCAATTTTTTTTACCTTAAAGCAGAGTTTCACCCAAAAGTGGAACTTACGCTTATTCATCTCCACCCCCCTCCGGTGCCACATTTGGCACCTTTCGCAGGGAGGGGGGAAGGGGGACCTGTTTTTTAACAGGTCCTCTTCCCCACTTCCAGGAGATGGTGACGCAGCGAAGCTCAGCCCCCCTCCTCCTTCCTCCACTGCCAGGCCAATTAAAAAGCGCAGCGTGCTTCACGCATGCGGCTGTGAAGTCAAAAGGCTTCACTGCCGGGTTCCTTAACCGGCAATGGCGGCAGCTGCACCCGAAGATCTGCTGCGGTGCTGACATCGTGGGCTCCCTGGACAGGTAAGTGTCCATATATTGAAAGTCAGCAGCTGCAGTATTTGTAGCTGCTGACTTTTAAATTTTTCGTGGGGTGGGCGGACCTCTGCTTTAATGCATTCCCTGAATTAAGGTGAAAAAATATCCACTACCTGTTCCTTCCCCCTTCCCTAAATACTTTTCTGAGTCCTCTCTCAATCCAGCGATGTGCCTGTTTACTGCAGTCCTGGTCTCTCTTCCTCTTCTCACAGGACAGTCATATTTATTGAAAGTTTCCAGACAGCAATAAGTTAATGTGTATATAGACAAAAAAAAAATTATTATATTATATATATATAATATAATATAATATATATATATTATATAATATATATTTATTGGGGGGGGGGGGGGGGGAATCATTACAACCCCTGTCAAGTTTTTATTGCTATCTATGCAGATTCACTATATGTCCCAAAGGCCATTTTCAGAGAAAGAAAATAATGAGAAATCGAAAAATACACCACTGTCATCAGAACAAGAGGTGAAACTTTCCAATAGAAGCCCCGTTACAGTGAAACCTGTCTAATAGAGGGCATGAACATTTCTTACATTTCATGTAACTACTGGAGATTCTTTTCTTTTTCTTTTTTTTTTTTTTTATTCTGATTTTTGACCTATGAAATTCAAAATTTTACATAGGCGATTTTTTAACCACTTCAGCCCCGGACCATTTGGCTGCCTAAAGACCAGAGGACTTTTTACAATTTGGCACTGCGCTGCTTTAACTGATGATTGCGCAGTCATGCAATGCTGTACCCAAACAAAATTTGCGTCCTTTTCTTCCCACAAATAGAGCTTTCTTTTGATGGTATTTGATCACCTCTGACGTTTTTATTTTTTGCGCTATAAATGGAAAAAGACCGAAAATTTTGAAAAAAAATGATATTTTCTACTTTTTGTTATAAAAAAAATCCAATAAACTCAATTTTAGTCATACATTTAGGCCAAAATGTATTCGGCCACATGTCTTTGGTAAAAAAAATGTCAATAAGCGTATATTTATTGGTTTGCGCAAAAGTTATAGCGTCTACAAACTAGGGTACATTTTCTGGAATTTACACAGCTTCTAGTTTATGACTGCCTATGTCATTTCTTGAGGTGCTAAAATGGCAGGGCAGTACAAACCCCCCCCCCAAATGACCCCATTTTGGAAAGTAGACACTCCAAGGAAATTGCTGAGAGGCATGTGGAGCCCATTGAATATTAATTTTTTTTGTCCCAAATGATTGAATAATGACAACAAAAAAAAAAATTACAAAAAGTTGTCACTAAATGATATATTGCTCACACAGGCCATGGGCATATGTGGAATTGCACCCCAAAATATATTCAGCTGCTTTTCCTGAGTACGGGGATACCACATGTGTGGGACTTTTTGGGAGCCTAGCCGCGTACGGGGCCCCAAAAACCAATCACCGCCTTCAGGATTTCTAAGGGCGTAAATTTTTGATTTTACTCCTCACTACCTATCACAGTTTTGAAGGCCATAAAATGCCCAGATGGCACAAACCCCCCCCAAATGACCCCATTTTGGAAAGTAGATACCCCAAGCTATTTGCTTTGAGGCATGTTGAGTCCATGGAATATTTTATATTTTGACACAAGTTGCGGGAAAGTGACATTTTTTTTTTTTTTTTGCACAAAGTTGTCACTAAATGATATATTGCTCATACGGGCCATGGGCATATGTGGAATTGCACCCCAAAATAAGTTTAGCTGCTTCTCCTGAGTATGGGGATACCACATATGTGGGACTTTTTGGGAGCCTAGCCGCGCACGGGGCCCCGAAAACTAATCACCGCCTTTGGGATTTCTAAGGGTGTAAATTTTTGATTTCACTCCTTACTGCCTATCACAGTTTCGGAGGCCATGGAATGCCCAGGTGGCACAACCACCCCCCCCCCCCAAATGACCCCATTTTGGAAAGTAGACACCACAAGCTATTTGCTGAGAGGCATGGTGAGTATTTTGCAGCTCTCATTTGTTTTTCAAAATGAAGAAAGTCAAGAAAAAACATTTTTTTTTCTTTTTTCAATTTTCAAAACTTTGTGACAAAAAGTGAGGTCTGCAAAATACTCACTATACCTCTCAGCAAATAGCTTGGGGTGTCTACTTTTCAAAATGGGGTCATTTGGGGGGGTTTTGTGCCACCTTGGCATTCCATGGCCTCCGAAACTGTGATAGGCAATGAAGAGTGAAATAAAAAATTTACGCCCTTAGAAAGCCTGAAGGCGGTGCTTGGTTTTCGGTGTCCCGTACGCGGCTAGGCTCCCAAAAAGTCTCACACATGTGGTATCCCCGTACTCAGGAGAAGCAACAGAATGTATTTTGGGGTGTAATTTCACATATCCCCATGGCATGTTTGAGCAATATATCATTTAGTGACAACTTTGTGCAAAAAAAAAAAATGTGTCTTTTTCCCGCAACTTGTGTCACAATATAAAATATTCCATGGACTCGACATGCCTCTCAGCAAATAGCTTGGGGTGTCTACTTTCCAAAATGGGGTCATTTGGGGGGGGGGGGTTTGAACTGTCCTGGCATTTTATGCACAGCATTTAGAGGCTTATGTCACACATCACCCACTCTTCTAACCACTTAAAGACAAAGCCCTTTCTGACACTTTTTGTTTACATGAAAAAATTATTTTTTTTTTTGCAAGAAAATTACTTTGAACCCCCAAACATTATATATTTTTTAAAGCAAATGCCCTGCAGATTAAAATGGTGGGTGTTTCATTTTTTTTTTTTTCACACAGTATTTGCGCAGCGATTTTTCAAACGCATTTTTTTTGGAAAAAACACACTTTTTAAAATTTTAATGCACTAAAACACACTATATTGCCCAAATGTTTGATGAAATAAAAAAGATGATCTTAGGCCGAGTACATGGATACCAAACATGACATGCTTTAAAATTGCGCACAAATGTGCAGTGGCAACAAAATAAATACATTTTTAAAAGCCTTTAAAAGCCTTTACAGGTTACCACTTTAGATTTACAGAGGAGGTCTACTGCTAAAATTACTGCCCTCGATCTGACCTTCACGGTGATACCTCACATGCATGGTGCAATTGCTGTTTACATTTGATGCCAGACCGACGCTTGCGTTCGCCTTAGCGCGAGAGCAGGGGGGGGGCAGGGGTGCTTTTTTTTTTTCTTTATTATTTTTTTGTTTTTTTATCTTATTTTTAAACTGTTCCTTTCATTTTTTTTTTTTTTAATCATTTTTATTGTTATCTTAGGGAATGTAAATATCCCCTATGATAGCAATAGGTAGTGACAGGTACTCTTTTTTGAAAAAATTGGGGTCTATTAGACCCTAGATCTCTCCTCTGCCCTCAAAGCATCTGACCACACTAAGATCGGTGTGATAAAATGCTTTCCCAATTTCCCAATGGCGCTGTTTACATCCGCCGAAATCTAAATCATAAAATGCTTGTAGCTTCCGGTTTCTTAGGACATAGAGATGTTTGGAGCCACTCTGGTCTCTGATCAGCTCTATGGTCAGCTGGCTGAATCACCGGCTGCATTCTCAGGTTCCCTGTTGAGACAGGAGAGCCAGAGAAAAACACGGAAGACGGTGGGGGGGCATTCCCTCCCACTGCTGGTAAAAGCAGTCTAGAGGCTAATTAGCCGCTAGGATTGCTTTTACATGAAAGCCAACCGCTGGCTGAAAAGAATGATACCAAAATGATACCTAAACCTGCAGGCATCATTCTGGTATAACCACTCAAAGTCGTAAATGGCGTACCTGAAGACAAAAAAATGGTTAACAATAAAGCACAGTAAACAGTAAAGTATAAAAAATTGCATACCTGAAAAGCAAACATGATAAAACATAATAACAATAAAACATTGCAGAATAGAATACAGTAAAAAAGAGCAGAACAATAGAGAGAGAATAGAGAGAGAACAATAAAACGACAACTATTTTTTTTTATTCTATATATTTTTTTGTGTTTTTTTTTACACTGTTTTTGTAACTGTAACTTTTATAACTGTAACCGGTTCCAGGTTCGGGGCTCTCAAAATGCGATGGCATCTTGGGAGACCCTGTGAAAGTGTGTCCTAGTCTGTGCAATGCTGTACCCTACGCTAATACTCAACTAGTGAATGGTAGCGTTCAAAACATTCACCAATGCAAAGACCAGAATTGTCAGGACAGGAGGGACAATAATAGTGGGTGTCACGCCTATATCCGCGCTTGCTGCAGACACAACATCTTTTTTGGGGGGGTTCCTTGGGTAGGGGTACTCGGGAGGACATAAAGAAAATGCCTCTCATGCAGCCGACTGCATTTGGTTGGGGATGTGAATGGGGGAAGTACGGGAGCTGCAGAAGTGGTGGGTTCCCAATTAGGATTGGCGAATGCAGCAGGAAGGGCATTATGGGCACGACGGGCCTATTTGTCTTCTTCTTGGTGGCAGCGGGACACTACTTGTGCTTGCCACCTCACCAGCTTGAACTGCACTTATGGGACTCGCCACGTCACCAAGTGTTACTGCAGTGCTGGTTTGACTACGACCGGGGTGTACTAGGCCGCTGGCGCTTGCCAGTTCACCAAAACACTACCAAAAAAACTGTTAGCGATCGCAGGGATCAGGCCTGACTCTGCGAACACTGCAGTTATGCGTTTAGTGTTTTGTAAGTGTCAGTGATTGATCGATACTGCACTTGGGTGGGCTGGGCTGGGCCAGGCGGAGGGGCAAAACGCAGGTGCTAGCAGGTATCTGGGCTGATCCCGCTAACACTGCGTTTTTGGGAACCCTAAACTGCTGGGGATGCTAGTATAGATCTGATCGGATCAGATATTGATCCGTTCAGATACTATACCACTAAGGGAGGGGTACGCTGCGTGCGTGGGTGTTAGCGGTACTGGCGCTAACCTGACGCTGCCTGGGGCTGGTGCTTGCCAGTTCACCAAAACGCTACCAAAAAAACTGTTAGCGAACGCAGGGATCAGGCCTGACTCTGCGAACGCTGCAGTTATGCGTTTAGTGTTTTGTAAGTGACAGTGATCGATCGATACTGCATTTGGGTGGGCTGAGCTTGGCCGGGCGGAGGGGCAAAACGCAGGTGCTAGCAGGTTTCTGGGCTGATCCCGCTAACACTGAGTTTTTGGGAACCCTAAAGTGCTGGGGACGCTAGTATAGATCTGATCGGATCAGATATTGATCCGTTCAGATACTATACCATTAAGGGAGGAGTATGCTGCGTGCGTGGGTGTTAGCGGTACTGGCGCTAATCTGACGCTGCCTGGGGCGACGCATATCACCGCCGGGCGATCAGGGGGCTAAACCTTTATTCGGTAATAAACGGCGGGTGCCCTGACACTATAAAAAATGAACGAACTAACCAGCGTCACCCGTAACGGTTATACGGTGATCAGTGGTGAAAGGGTTAACTAGGGGGCAATCAATGGGTTAAAACATTTATTAGGAAGTATATGGGGGTCCCTGTCGCTATAAAACGCTGACGGCGAAAATAAATATTTACGTCCCTAACTAGCGTCACCAGCGACACTAATACAGCAATCAGAAAAATGATCGCTTAGTGACACTGGCGACAGGGGGTGATCAAGGGGTTAAAACTTTATTAGGGGGGGTTAGGTGGGTACCCTAGACCTAAAGGGGGCTAACACTAACTGCCCTACCACAGTAACTGTCACAAACTGACACCATGCAGTAATCAGAAAAAAAAAACAAAAAACTGCTTGGTGTCAGTGTGACAGGGGGGGAGGGGTGATCGGGGGGGATCGAGGAGTAAAGAGGGGTGTATTGTATGCCTGGCATGTTCTACTGTGATGTGTTGGTGCACTCACATTTCAGTCTTCTCTCCTCGGTGCCGGAACGGAAAATGCCGAGCTGAGGAGAGATGACATCACATCCCCTGCCTCTGTGTACTACACAGAGGCAGAGGAAGATCCTCATTGGCTGGGAGCGATCGCGAGGGGGGGGCCACGAATGGATGGCCTCCCCCTCATCTCTGATCACTGCCAGACCAAAGCCGACCCCTCAGGCACCGGGGGGGTCCGATCGGACCCCCCGCCCGCGGGAAGGCAATCACGTACCAGGTACGTGATTTTGCCTGCCCGTGCCATTCTGCTGACATATATCAGCGTGAGGCGGTCGTCAAGTGGTTAAAGGTATTGTACACTTTCAAATGTTTTTGTTATTTTAACTAGGTATTAGTGTAGATTTATTCCCTGTGTTGTTTGTTTGCCTTACTTTGTAGTGATGGGCTCTCATGTTGTGGCTGCGGATTGTAGTGTCATGGCTGATCATTCCCTTATTTCTATGTATTCATTCACCTAGCTTTTCCCCAATGGCCTGCCCTTTACAGTGGAGATCTAATTGCAAATTGTATCAATCCTATTTTTGAAGTGATCTGTGATCTCCTGGGCAGTGAGTTAGTTAATGGGTGGAAGCAGTTGAGGACAATGTACAGACTTAGATATAGCCCGTGGCGTAGCATGGGGTGTGCAGGGGGTGCCGTGGCCCCGGGTGTGACATTTAGGGGGGCGCCAGTATGCGTCACTGTCTGCCTCCTCCTAATTTTAAATTCCTGTGTCCCCGGGCTCCGGCCCCCATGTTAAGTGTCCGGCTCCCTGTGATTGGGCGTATGGGGGTCATGTGAGGCGTAGAGCTGGCCTGTCCGCAATCGCTCCTGAAGTCCCGCCTCCGCACATGACCCCCATACGCCCAATCACAGTGCGCTGCGCCGGACACTGAATATGGCAGCTAGAGCACGGGGGAGAGAAGCAATGTGAGCCTCCACTGTCTTCTCCTCCTCCTCCGGACTGATGCAGGCCAGCCAGACACGAAGGTGAGTGAGATTCCCTCGTGAGAGTCTTGTTACTGGCCCCGGGGGGGGGGAGAAAGTCAGTTAGTGTAGTATGGTGGTCAGTTAATGTAGTATGGTGGGTCATGTAGTGTAGTATGGTGGTCAGTTAGTGTAGTATGGTGGTCAGTTAGTGTTGTATGGTGGGTCAGTTAGTGTAGTATGGTGGGTCAGTTAGTGTAGTATGGTGGTCAGTTAGTGTAGTATGGTGGGTCAGTTAGTGTAGTATGGTGGTCAGTTAGTGTAGTATGGTGGGTCAGTTATTGTAGTATGGTGGTCAGTTAGTGTAGTATGGTGGTCAGTTAGTGTAGTGTGGTGGTCAGTTAGTGTAGTATGTGGTCAGTTAGTGTAGTATGGTGGTCAGTTAGTGTAGTATGGTGGGTCAGTTAATGTAGTATGGTGGGTCAGTTAGTGTAGTATGGTGGGTCAGTTAGTGTAGTATGGTGGTCAGTTAGTGTAGTATGGTGGTCAGTTAGTGTAGTATGGTGGGTCAGTTAGTGTAGTATAGTGGCCAGTTAGTGTAGTATGGTGGGTCAGTTAGTGTAGTATGGTGGGTCAGTTAGTGTAGTATGGTGGTCAGTGTAGTGGACAGGGTAGTATAGCGGACAGTATGGTGGTCAGTGTAGTGTAGTATGGTGGTCATTGTAGTGGACAGTGTAGTGTAGTATGGTGGTCATTGTAGTCAACAGTGTAGTGTAGTATGGTGGTCATTGTAGTGGACAGTGTAGTATAGTGGTCAATGTAGTGTAGTATGGTGGTCAGTATAGTGTAGTGGACAGTATAGTATAGTGGTCAGTGTAGTTCTCAGTGTAGTGGACAGTATAGTATAGCGGTCAGTGTAGTATGGTGGTCAGTGTAGTGTAGTATGGTGGTCAGTGTAGTGGATGGTATAGTGGTCAGTGGAGTTCTCAGTGTAGTGGTCAGTATAGTGTAGAGGACAGTATAGTATAGTGGACAATATAGTGGTCAGTGTAGTTCTCAGTGTAATGGGCAGTATAGTGGTCAGTGTAGTTCTCAGTGTAGTGGACAGAATAGTGGGCTGTCGTTCTCAGTGTAGTATATTGTAGTGGACAGTATAGTGTAGTGGTCAGTGTAGTGGACAGTATAGTGGTCTGTCGTGGACAGTGTAGTGTAGTGGTCAGGGTAGTGGTCAGTATAGTGTAGTGGACAGTATAGTATGGTGGTCAGTGTAGTGGACAGTATAGTGGTCAGTGTAGTTCTCAGTGTAGTGGACAGTATAGTGTAATGGTCAGTAAAGTAATCAGGTTGGTCAGTGTTGAAATCAAGTAGGTTAGTGTAGTGGTCAGTATAGGAATCAGGTAGGTCAGTACTATTGTATTTGAAGGGACTCGGGGAATGCTAAAAGTCCGCAGGTTAGGGGGGCGCAAATTATTTGCCTTGCCCCGGGTGCTGGCAACCCACGCTACGCCACTGGATATAGCTAGATATAAATAAAAAGATAGAGAAGAGTTGACAGAGACTGGATAAGAGGGTGTTCATGAAAGTGATAAAATAGGTCTGCTTGGCAATAAGGAGGCAGGAATTTTATTTTTGCAGAGCAGATTTATATTGGTTGAAGTCTTTCTGAGGCTTGTAGGGTCCATGCCTGATTCTGTGTGTAGCAAGGGGGGAAGTGTGTCCAGAGAGAATAACAGTGAATTGTTGTAGACAGAAATGGCTAGGTTGGGGAAGGACAGGAGTGAGATTTTGTCATACAGGTGGCCAGTAGCAGAACAGAGAAGAGAAGGGTTAATGTATAACTAAAGGCAAAACTTTTTTTAAGTTTTGGATTGAGTGGAGAGGGCTAAGAATGCCTATCAGTTTTTATTCCTGTTGCCAGATGTTACAGTGTATTATTGCCACTCACTGACTGGCTGCTAGAGGTTACAGCACACATTATGGCTCACTGATTATTTTCTAGAGGTTACAGCACATGACTTCTGCTTGTTGATTGGTTGTTAGAGATTACTGTACATCAATACTGCTTACTGATTGATTGCTAGAGGTTACTGGACATCTATACCACTCACCAATTGGTTGTTAGAGGTTACTGCATATTATTACTACTCACTAATTGGTTCCTAGAGGTTACTGCATATCCTTACCGCTCAATGACTGGTTGATAAAGGTTACAGCACATCATCTCCTCACTGTCTGCACACCATGGACTGGAGAGGTGAGGGGACTTATCAATAAACAGAAAACTCCTAGGACTCCTGGGATCAGTGGCAATGCTATTGAATGCATTTCACATCTGGGATTAGTAAAGGATTAGGTAATAGCAGTGGGTTCACTATTATAGATTTGCGCCACTTGCTTCTTTTTTTCTTGCCAATTAACTGGTGATAATAGGCATGCGCAGGAGGTGTGCCAGGTGTGCCTGGGCACACCCTAATCACCCTAAGTACATGTGAAATATCCCCCTCTAACCAGTTCTGCCATTCATGAAGTGCTACCGTTCTTCTTTCACTGTACCGGCTTTACCATTAGAGTGTGTTTGTCTGTATGTGTATGTATATGTGATTAGGGATGAGCTTCGAGTTTGAGTCGAACTCATGGCATGGGAATTCCCCACAGGGGAACCCCGAACCAAAATGTAAAAAAAAAGACGTGGGGGGGTCCCCCTAAATTCCATACCAGGCCCTTCAGGTCTGGTATGGATATTAAGGGGAACCCCGGCCAAAATTAAAAAAAAAATGATGTGGGGGTCCCCCTAAATTCCATACCAGGCCCTTCAGGTCTGGCATGGATATTAAGGGGAACCCCGTGCCAAAATTTAAAAAAAAAATGGCGTGGGGTCCCCCCAAAAATTCATACCAGACCCTTATCCGAGCACGCAACCTGGCAGTCTGCAGGAAAAGAGGGGGGACGAGAGAGCGACCCCCCCCCCTCCTGAACCGTACCAGGCCACATGCCCTCAACATTGGGAGGGTGCTTTGGGGTAGCCCCCCAAAACACCTTGTCCCCATGTTGATGAGGACAAGGGCCTCATCCCCACAACCCTGGCCGGTGGTTGTGAGAGTCTGCAGGTGGGGGGCTTATCGGAATCTGGAAGCCCCCTTTAACAAGGGGACCCCCAGATCCCAGCCCTCCCCCCTGTGTAAAATGGTAAGGGGGTCCTACCATTTCACAAAAAAACTGTCAAAAATGTTAAAAATGACAAGAGACAGTTTTGGACAATTCCTTTATTTAAATGCTTCTTCTTTCTTCTAACTTCTATCTTCCTTCATCTTCTTCTTCTTCTGGTTCTTCTGGTTCTTCTGGTTCTTCCTCTGGTGTTCTCATCCAGCATCTCCTCCGCAGCGTCTTCTTCCCTTCTTCTCCTCGGGCCGCTCCGCATCCATGGCATGGAGGGAGGCTCCCGCTCTTCTCTTTATCTTCTTGTCTTCATCTTCTTCTCTTCATCTTGTCCTCATCAACATGGGGGCAAGGTGTTTTGGAGGGCTACCCCAAAGCACCCTCACAATATTGAGGGCATGTGGCCTGGTACGGTTCAGGAGGGGGGTGGCGCTCTCTCGTCCCCCCTCTTTTCCTGCGGCCTGCCAGGCTGCGTGCTCGGATAAGGGTCTGGTATGGATTTTTGGGGGGACCCCACACACTTTTTTTTTTAATTTTGGTGCGGGGTTCCCCTTAATATCCATACCAGACCTGAAGGGCCTGGTATGGAATTTAGGGGGACCCCCACGTCATTTTTTTTTTAAATTTTGGCCGGGGTTCCCCTTAATATCCATACCAGACCTGAAGGGTCTGGTATGGAATTTAGGGGGACCCCCCACGTCATTTTTTTTTTAAATTTTGGTTTGGGGGTTCCCCTGTGGGGAATTCCCATGCCGTTTTTATCAATGAACTTCTATGTGTATTGTCAGACCAGCAATGCATTAATAGCCGCAAGTTAGTTTTAAATTACTTTTTTTCCTATGAAATGTCATTTTGCTGTCAGACTGTTCTAAACACGGGAAACATTCGCCCCTTTACAGGCATACTATAGACGCCCCCCAGCTACGAAATTTAAAGGGATATTACACTTTTACTGTTTCACTTTATATTTTATTGTTTAGCATTATTAAAATCACTGCCCCCGAAAAAACAGCCGTTTTTAAAACTTTTTTTTTGCATTGATCCATGTCCCCTAGGGCAGGACCCAGGTTCCCAAACACTTTTTATGACAATAACTTGCATGTAAGCCTTTAAAATTAGCACTTTTGATTATTCATGTTCATGTCCCATAGACTTTAACTGTGTTTGCGTGTTCGAACAAATTTTTTGCCTGTTCGCATGTTCTGGTGCGAACCGAACAGGGGAGTGTTCGGCTCATCCCTATATGTGATATACAGTGGGGACGGAAAGTATTCAGAACCCCTTAAATGTTTCACTCTTTGTTATATTGCAGGCATTTGCTAAAATCATTTAAGTTTATTTTTTCCTCATTAATGTACACACAGCACCTCATATTGACAGAAAAAAACAGAATTGTTGACATTTTTACAGATTTATTAAAAAATAAAAACTGAAATATCACATGGTCCTAAGTATTCAGACCCTTTGCTCAGTATTTAGTAGAAGCACCCTTTTGATCTAATACAGCCATGAGTCTTTTTGGGAAAGATGCAACAAGTTTTTCACACCTGGATTTGGGGATCCTCTGCCATTCCTCCTTGCAGATCCTCTCCAGTTCTGTCAGGTTGGATGGTAAACGGTGGTGGACAGATATTTTTAGGTCTCTCCAGAGATGCTCAATTGGATTTAAGTCAGGGCTCTGGCTGGGCCATTCAAGAACAATCACTGAGTTGTTGTGAAGCCACTCCTTCGTTATTTTAGCTGTGTGCTTAGGGTCATTGTCTTGTTGGAAGGTAAACCTTCGGCCCAGTCTGAGGTCCTGAGCACTCTGCAGAAGGTTTTCATCCAGGATATCCCTGTACTTGGCCACATTAATCTTTCCCTCGATTGCAACCAGTCGTCCTGTCCCTGCAGCTGAAAAACACCCCCACAGCATGATGCTGCCACCACCACGCTTCACTGCTGGGACTGTAATGGACAGGTGATGAGCAGTGCCTGGTTTTCTCCACACATACCGCTTAGAATTAAGGCCAAAAAGTTCTATCTTGGTCTCTGCAGACCAGAGAATCTTATTTCTCACCATGTTGGAGTCCTTCAGGTGTTTTTCAGCAAACTCCACGCAGGCTTTCATGTGTCTTACACTGAGGAGAGGCTTCCGTCGGGCCACTCTGCCATAAAGCCCCGACTGGTGGAGGGCTGCAGTGATGCTTGACTCTCTACAACTTTCTCCCATCTCCCAACTGCATCTCTGGAGCTCAGCCACAGTGATCTTTGGGTTCTTCTTTACCTCTCTCACCAAGGCTCTTCTCCGCTGATAGCTCAGTTTGGCCAGGACGGCCAGCTCTAGGAACGTCTTTCAGTTAAGGATTATGGAGGCCACTGTTCTCTTAGAAACCTTAAGTGCAGCAGAAATTTTTTTGTAACCTTGGCCAGATCTGTGCCTTGCCACAATTCTGTCTTTGAGCTCTTCAGGCAGTTCCTTTGACCTCATGATTCTCATTTGCTCTGACATGCACTGTGAGCTGTAAGGTCTTATATAGACAGGTGTGTGGCTTTCCTAATCAAGTCCAATCTGTATAATAAAACACAGATGGACTCAAATGAAGGTGTAGAACCATCTCAAGGATGATCAGAAGAAATGGACAGCACCTGAGTTAAATATATGCGTGTCACAGCAAAGGGTCTGAATACTTAGGACCATGTGATATTTCAGTTTTTCTTTTTTAATAAATCTGCAAAAATGTCAACAATTCTGTGTTTTTCTGTCGATATGGGGTGCTGTGTGTACATTAATTAGGAAAAAAAATGAACTTAAATGATTTTAGCAAATGGCTGCAATATAACAAAGAGTGAAAAATTTAAGGGGGTCTGAATACTTTCCGTCCCCACTGTATATCACACACATATATATACACACACACATGTGTTTACACTGTTCTTTAAAAAAAAAAAAATTGGGTCATTTTTATTCCTGTAAACATCCCTTGTAATAGAAAAAAAGCATAACAGGACCTCTTAAATATGAGATCTGGGGCCAAAAAAACCTCAGATCTCATATTTACACTAAAATGCAATAAAGAAAGAAAAAATGTAATGTCATTTAAAAAAAAAAAATGTCCCTTTAAGAGCATTGGGCAGAAGCAACGCCCAGCCCTGCAATATGAAGACGGGTGGGGGCCATCTTCCCCTCACTTGTCTCCATGTCAGGCTAGGAAGAGGATCCGATCTCCTCCGCTGCTACCGACATAACGACGTAAAACGACGGCGGGCCTTCCGGAAGTGGTTAAAAAACAAAAGAAATACAATAATATGCAATAATATGTGAAACAGTGATAAAAGTGCTCAAATCAAAAGCAGGTATTCATCTGATTTTACATAAAAAAACATAAAATAAGTCCCAAATAATAAAGTACATGTGCATCAAAATGTGATGAGATGTAAAGATCACGTGCTCAAAGAACAGTTCTTGAAAGTTGTGAACAGAATTGTTCCCACCATCCAGGCATCCACCAGGAGTGTGCCCTAGCAGCTCACTTTAAACAAAGACCACAACAGGTCTAGTGGCACTTTGGTATACAAATCCTTAATGGCAGTTCACGTTCCACTCTCCTCTCCTGCATTGAAATCCACAGCTGGTCTGACAAGGCTTTAATATATGGATCCTTTATGGAAAATCACATTCCTCTCCTCTCCTAAAAGTGCAACTAGACATGTTGTGGTCTTTGTTTAGGTGAGCTGCTAGCATATAAACAAGGAAAAATAAAACATTCCAAATTGTGCTCCACCAATGGGATAATTAGGATTAATCACTCCTTGATTCCTAACTCTCAGAACTCCATATCAGAGCGGATACCACTCACCTCTCTGCACACCAGGCCCCAGTACCAATTAAAGAAAAACCTGAAGCCTTGTACACAAGATCAGATTATTGGACAAATTTTTTTTTTTACGTTTTTTTGGTCCATGCTAGTCTCAAATCGAAAGTGAAGAGGTTACTCATCATCAGAAACTTTTCGTAAGACAGAATTCAGCGTCAGAAGTTGAATTTTTTTTTTGTATGTGTGCTTTCATTTCTGAGCATGCCTAGTCTTGCTCTTCCGATTTTTTGGGTCCGAAACCTGTACTAATGAAAAGAAAATCAGATGTTGTGGTCACATCAGACAAAAATTTTGGAACCTGCACATCCAGTTTTTGTCTGACGAAAATTTGTAATCATTTGTCAAAAGCAGCATACTAACGATCAGAAAAACGGCAGATCGTTCATCGGACGAAATTTAACTTCAGATTTTCTGATTTTGTGTATGGGCCTTTACACATAGCAGGGAGCAATGATGAAAATTCAGACACAGTGGCCCCTGTGGTGGGATAACTATTACACAACATAACTAAACCAGAACTTGCAGCAGACTTGCAAAATATTTGCAAAGAAAGTTGATCTGGAGTCATGCAATGCGGACTTGTTGCAACTGTGCAACAAAATTGTGAAGCCTGGCAAGTCTAGCAAGAGCTTAGCAAGTCGTATTTAAACTTGCAGCACAATTACTTGCTATCTGGGATACAGTGGGGGATTCTACCAATGTAATGGGGAATTTACAATGACCACCAATGTGAGAGGGGATTTACACTGACCATCAATGTGAGGGAGAATTTGCACTGACCACCAGTGTAAGGGCAATTTTGCACTTACCACCGATGTAAAAGGAAATGTACACTGATCACCAATGTTATGAAGAATTTACACTAACAACCAATGTAATGGGGGATTTTACATCAACAGCCAATAAAGGAGGATTTCTACACTGGCCACCAATGTAAGGGGGATTTACACTCACCACCAATTTAAAAGGGGCTTCTACATGGACCACCAATGTAAGGGAGGATTCTAAACTGACCACAAATGCAAGTTTGGATTTTTTAACGATTACTAATATAAAGAGGAGTTTCTACACTGGCCGCCAATGTAATGGGGATTTACACTGATCACTAATGTAATAGGAGCATTCACAGTAACCACCAATGTAAAGAGGGATTTACACTGACCACCAATGTAAGGGGGACTTTCACACTGGCCATTAGTGTGAATATTGTACACCAAGCCCCAATGTAATGAGAAGATTTACCCTGACCACCAATGAAACTGAGACATTTAGCCTGCGTTCACATTTGTTTGTGTTTTGGGAATACATGCAAAATCGCTTTCCTGACACCACAGGAACGTGCTGCCCTTTAGCAGATACACAGCAGTGCCATTAATTGTTAATGACACCCTCATGCATCGACTGAGATGTGTGGATTCACATGCACCAGGCTGATGTTAGGCTTAAAGGGGTTGTAAACCATTGTTTTTTTAAGAAAAACAAACTTACTTATACAGTATAATATAATTCTGCCATACAGTGGCAGAATTGTTGCCATTTTTTTGTGGTGCCACGACTACAGCCCATATAATTCATTATGCAGACTAATGCCGCGTACACACGGTCGGATTTTCCGACGGGAAATGTTCGATGGGAGCTTGTTGTCAGAAATTCCGACCATGTGTAGGCTCCATCGGATATTTTTTGTCGGAATTTCCGACAAACAAAATTTGAGATCTGGATCTCAAATTTTCTGACAATAAAATCGCGTGTACACAATTCCGGCAAACAAAATTCCACACATGCTCGGAATCAAGCAAAAGAGCCGCACTGGCTATTGAACTTCATTTTTCTCAGCTTGCCGTACGTGTTGTATGTCACCGCGTTCTTGACGATTGGAATTTCTGACAAGATTTGTGTGACTGTGTGTATGCAAGACAAATTTGGGCCAACATCCGAAGGAAAAAAAACATGGATTTTGTTGTCGGAATGTGCGATCATGTGTACGCGACATAAGACTGAAATTCTTCACATGGCAATCACCAAAATTCACAATTTTTCTAACTGTATACAACTTGAAAACATTGTAAATCCTGGAGAAAAGTTGTGAACACCTTGCATGAAAACTTTCCTAAATTATCTACATAACATCTGATGTATCAAGAAACAATGGAAAAAAACATCCTCTTTAACCACTTAAGGATCGCCCCACGCAGATATGTACGTGATATCGTGCACGGGGTCTGGGTCAGAATTTCTGTCTTTTGAAGAGTGCCACTACATGGTAAATCTCTGGATATACCTGTCTGTAGTGTAAGGTAACCAGATTTTTAAAATTAAATCTGGGGACATATTTTTTTTTACTAGTAATGATCAGTGCTAAAAATATGCACTGTCACTGTACTAATGATACTGGCTGGGAGGTGGTTAGCATCTAGGGCAATCAAAGGGTTAAATGTGTGCCTAACATGTGTTTTCTCACTGTGGGGGAAGTGCTTTTACTAGGGGAAGGCATAGATCCGACAAGGAACAAAAAAAAAGGTTGGGAAACCCCACCTAAAAGTAATTACCATGGACTAAGCAGCTTGAAAGAGGATCTTTATTACAAATTAGATAATGATACAAAAAAACTGGATATATAAATTCCACCACCAGCTCTTAAGCAGAAAAGATTAAAACAGACAACGTTGTCTATAATAAAAAGCAACTGCTGCATTCATATCGCTCATTCACACATCAAACACATATGGGCCCGTTATCTTGTATAGTGGCCTATTCGATAATGCTGTAATCATTAAATGCAGAGTTCAATGACACCATCTCAAAAAAGGGGGGATTGTTGAAAATATAGCCAGGTTGCATGAAGATACAGGTTCCTGTTTGTGTGAGGACTCCAAAAGTCACATGTGAAGGGGGGAGATACTCCAAAAAGCACTGTTTTGAAAGATTGGAGAACCAAAGTGATAATTATTGAATCCACAGTTTGGATTTCCACTGAATGGAGGATATATGGTATAACCAGCACTGTGTGTCAGCGTTACATGATAGCCCTTCAGGTGTTGAAAACATAGTGGTCAGTGTTACTCAGCTAAACCAATTGTTCCACTAGCTGAGCTAGAACTGCTTTGCATTTAAATTGATTATGACTGCACAATTCAAAAGCCAGATGTAAAGTCAAAAAGTGCTACAACCCCTGGCAAAAATTATGGAATCGCCAGTCCCTGAGGATGTTCCTTCAGTTGTTTATTGTTGTAGAAAAAAAGCAGATCACAGACATGGCCAAAAACTAAAGGCATTTCAAATGGCAACTTTCTGGCTTTAAGAAACACTAAAAGAAATCAAGAAAAATAATTGTGGTGGCCAGTAACAGTTAGATTTATAGAACAAGCACAGGGAATAAATTATGGAATCACTCAATTCTGAGGAAAAAATTATGGAATCATGAAAAACAAACAAACAAAATAACACTCCAACACATCACTAGTACTTTGTTGCACCACCTCTGGCTTTTATAACTGCTCGCAGTCTCTGAGGCATTGATTAATGAGTGATAAACAGTACTCTTCATCAATCTGGCTCCAGCCTTCTCTGATTGCTGTTGCCAAATCATCTTTGCAGGTTGGAGCCTTGTCATGGACCATTTTCTTTAACTTCCACCACAGATTTTCAATTGGATTGAGATCCGGACTGTTTGCAGGCCATGACATTGACCTTATGTGTCTTTCTTCAAGGAATTTTTTCACAGTTTTTGCTCTATGGCAAGATGCATTATCATCTTGATAAATGATTTCATCATCCCCAAACATCCTTTCAATAGATGGGATAAGTAAAAGATTTAATGACAGCCATCTCCCCAGTGCCTTTACCTGACATGCAGCCCCATATCATAATTGATTGTGGAAATTTGCATGTTTTCTTTAGACAGTCGTCTGCATAAATCTCATTGGAACGGCACCAAACAAAAGTTCCAGCATCATCACCTTGCCCAATGCAGATTCGAGATTCATCACTGAATATGATTTTCATCCAATCATCCACAGTCCACGATTGCCTTTCGTTAGCCCATTATAACCTTGTTTTTTTGTGTTTAGGTGTTAGAGATGGCTTTCTTTTAGCTTTTCTGTATGTAAATCCCATTTCCTTTAGGTGGTTTCTTACAGTTCGGTCACAGATGTGGACTTCAGTTTCCTCCCATTTGTTCCTCATTTGTTTTGTTGTACATTTTCTGTTTTCAAGGCATATTGCTTTAAGTTTTCTGTCTTGAGGCTTTGATGTCTTCCTTGGTCTACCAGTATGCTTGTCTTTAACCACCTTCCCATGTTGTTTGTATTTGGTCCGTGTTTTAGACACAGCCGACTGTGAACAACCAACATCTTGTGCAACACTGTGTGATGATTTACTCTCTTTACCTACATACTAACAAGCAGATTTAATCTGATGCAGGTGTTAGTGTTTGTAATGAAAATTTACAGGGTGATTCCATAATTTTTTCCTCAGAATTGAGTGATTCCATAATTTATTCCCTGTGCTTGTTCTATAAATCTAACTGTTACTGGCCACCACAATTATTTTTCTTGATTTCTTTTAGTGTTTCTTAAAGCCAGAAAGTTGCCATTTGAAATGCCTTTAGTTTTTGGCCATGTCTGTGATCTGCTTTTTTTCTACAACAATAAACAACTGAAGGAACATCCTCAGGGACTGGTGATTCCATAATTGTTGCCAGGGGTTGTGTAAGTCCGCTCACCCAGCCTTGATGTGATGACTTTCCTCTTTCACTGCAGCCCTGAGTAGCCGGTATGATCATGCTAACAGGGCGCATGGGGTCAGTGCATGACTGGAGTCAGCATGGGGAGCTTCACAGAGAGTAGGATAGTTCACCACTTTTTCAGATCAAGTCTCATGGAGCAGTGGCTGAATGTGCCTGATCAAAGATGGATGTCCGGGTGCTTGAGGAATCCATAGAACATGTGCAGGTGAACAAGCTGCATTGAGTGTGACAACAGAGCATCACTCACAGGGTGTCGTGTAATCCAACATGTTTTGCCCAATCAACTTGAGCTTCATCTGGGATGGGAGAGACTAGTGCTGGGCATTTATTTATACCCTAATAAATCGGGCAGCATTTAAATTTTTCCCCACTAGTCACTCTCAACATTCACGTCCCTATCTTATAATAGCAATTGCAATTGGTTTCTGCTGCGATAGCCATAGTTCAGTTTCTAGAAAATTGAAGAGGGGGGAAATAGGTAGCAGGAGAACAGCACAAAAAAAAGGAAATAGGATATATCAAAGACCAGGCTGGACAAAGATTCAAGGAATCAAGTATAGATCAGTAAAAAATTGAATAATCATATTTGGTGAACACTCACCATTGAGTTAACATCAAAATCTATTGAAGAAAGACTTTAAAGTTACATTCGGTATTTAGCCCTGTGGAGACAAGGGTATTTAGCCTGTACACCCACATTTTTCTTTCAGGAGCAATATAGTGTCAAAGTCTCCTCTGCGTGGTGGGAGATTAAGGGATACCCTTAACCTTCCAGCCCTCAGGGTTACCCCCCCCGTGGAGTTCGGCAAAGTGTATCGCTAGGGGAGTCAGCTCCTTCTTTTTCATTCCCCGATCCTCCCTGTTGGCCTCCCCTATGATTCTACTGTGTTCACCGATGCGGGCCCTAAGCTGTTGTTCAGTTTTCCCTATATAATATTTTCGACAGGGACATTCCAGCATGTAGAACAATTGTAGCAGAACAATTGATAAAATTCTTAATCTGAAATTTGACATTGTGATCCGCATCGGTGAACACAGCAGATCTATCCACATATCTGCAAATTTTGCAATGGCCACAGGCATACATGCCCTTAATTTGGGGCAGGTCTGTCAGCCAGTTACTCGTTTTCTCTTTCATATATTCTGAGTGAATTAGAGCATCCTGTAGATTGCATGCCCTTTGGGCTACAAGCTGGGGTCTTGGGCCAACTATATCTGCCAGGACTGGGGATTTTGTTAAGATACTTCAATGGTTGGTGAGGATCTGTCTCGCCTGTTCCCACTGTGCACCATAGGTGGTAACAATCCTAGAGGGGGAGATTTTTCCTTTGTCCTTTGGACTTAGCGTTTACTTTCAATAGATTGTTTCTGTCACTTGACCATGCTTTTTTACATGTCTCTTCTTCAGGGTCTTATGGGGGTACCCACGTTCCCTAAATTTCTGGAACATTTTGCATGCCTCATCCTTGAAGACTTGGTTCTGTGAGCAGTTCTGGCGAACTCCCAGGAATTGGCCCACCAGGTTCTCTTTAATAAGGGGTTCAGGGTGGTGACTTGAGGCTTGTAACAGGGTATTTGCTGCCGTTGGTTTCCGGTAGGTACATGTGTTAATTTTACCCCCCCATTGGATATAAGTAGATCTAGGAAGGGAATAGATGTATGGTTGACCATATAAGTAAGTTTAATGTTTCTCTCATTTTCATTCAGGCCGAACAGAAATTCCTTAAGTTGTTCCTCGCTTCCCATCCACACCACCAGGATATCATCGATGTACCTCAGCCACGTGGCTGAGGTACATTTCTTTCAACTGTGGATAGGTTATCAAGACCTCGCCATGACAATTGATTCTTTTCAGGTCTTCCTTGACAGAGTCAAGGAAAACCTTAATCCATTGATACTTATGTAGGGGGTGGGGGTATTTTCATTGATTTGAGGTATAGACTATTTTGTCTTCTCCGGCCTGTAGGGCAGGGTTCTTCTCTGAGATCTTTTTTCATCGAGAGGTGCCAGAAGATTGTCCAAGGCTATCTATTCCTCTCTTTCCATAGGGGTTGTGGGTACCTGTTCTTCCCCTCTCTCCTGTTTTTTGTAATTTTTCATGACCAACATGCCAAAGTCGTAAGAGTACCTTTGCTATGCTTACTAGCTCATTATGCCTTTGTCTTGCAGGGTGTTTTTTTTTTTTTTTTTTAGAGAGGGTTTACTTCCTCTTTAACCAAACCCAGGGAGAATCACTCTCAGTCAGGGGGCACAAGTTGGTCCCCCGTGCTGGAAAATCTTTGTGCAGGGTGAGGCTCAGCATCTCATTGTCATGTTATCGTTATCAGTGACAGAATGGTGTGAGTATGACTAGTCAATTGTCATAGTCGGTGAAGGGGGCAAGGGTCTAATACCAGGTCTGTCACACCCTGTAACTGCTTTTGCTGGATTATTTGGCCTGTTACAGAAAGTGAAAAAATTATGTATCTACTGGCAGGATCAACAACTAATAAAATGATGTAACACAGAGATAACAATTGTGTTAATGTTATTGACAGACTGCATTGTATATGTGCCTTGAGGTGATTCAGTTCGCATTTGCAGCGCTTTACAAATCATTCATTCATTCATGTAATTTTTTTTTCTGTTACATTTTAACCACATGCCGACCAGCGCACAGCGATGTACGTCGGCACAATGGCACGGCTGGGCAAATGGGCATACAGGTACGTCCCCTTTAAACCGCAATGTGGGCGCGTACCGTGAGCTCCTTGACTGTGCCCGCGGGTCCCGCGATCGTGTCCGCCGGGGGCCCGCGATCGTGTCAAGGAGCGGCAGAATTGGGAGATGTAAACAAGGCATTTCCCTGTTCTGCCTAGTGACATGACATAGATCTACTGCTCCCTGTCATTGGGAGCAGTGATCGCTGTCATGTCAGTGGTAGTCTATTCCCCCCACAGTTAGAATCACTCCCTAGGACACACTTAACCCCTTGATCGCCCCCTAGTGTTTAACCCCTTCCCTGCCAGTGTCATTTACACAGCAATCAGTGCATTTTTATAGCACTGATTGCTAGACATGTGCAGGATGAAAAAATTTGTTTTGTTTTGTTTCAATTCGATATTTAACTAAATTCGTTTAGTTAAATTTGTTGCATTCGTTACATTCGTTTTCGGCATTTGTTTCGTATCCAATTTAAAAATTCGACCGCATTTGAAAAAAACTACCAAATTTGAAAAAAATTATCAAATTCAAAGTAATTCTACCGCATTCGAAAAAATTTGACAGAATTTGAAAAAGTAAACTATATATAACCATTTTCCAAAATTCTAAATTCGTATAGAATGAAATCGAATATGAATAGAAAAGATTGGAATAGAATAGAAAATACTAGAAATGAATAGCATAGAAAAACAATAGCACAGAACAGAAAAAAATATTATATATAGATACAGTGGAACCTTGGATTACGAGCAGTGCTGGGACAAGGCCATTTGGTGCCCAGGGCGAAGATGGCAAACTGCGCCCCCCCCCCCGTTTTTAAGAAAGAATTAATGTCGTTTCAAAACAAGAATATACTTAAAACAATACAAATTCAATTAAGTTTAATGCAATAGAAACAGAGTTCACTCACACATTTTAATTATTGGAGGCACTTTGAAATAATAATGCAAAAAATGTGCTTGTAGAAAGGCCTGTTAACTATTTTTTCTGTCAAGGCCCATGTGAACATACTAAAGTTTTCAGTTTTGCGTTATTTTGTGTGAGGTAGTGCCCCAATACCAAATATTCACATAAACAGGAAAAATGCAAAATCAAAAAATATCACAAACTTCTCAACCAACATACATGGCCTTCAGCAAAAAATAACCCTCAAGGGATTACACTATTTCTCACTGAAACATATAACATTCAACTGTAATCTTTCCTAAAGGTACTGGCTGGAAAGGGGTTAACATCTAGGGGGAATCAAGGAGTTAACTGTATCTAACAATGTGTAATGTGAGCTGCTTTTTACTACTGACTGATTTGTTTATTTTATCTGCTTTGCACAGAAAAGAAAAAAAAGTGATTGTTCCTTCTGTACAGAGCGCTGTGTTGATTGTTAACACAGAGCTCTGGGCTGTGATTAGACACAGCCGATCAGCAGCTCCCAGCCACAAATACCAGACTCTCGCTGTGTACAATCACAGGGGAGTAGGTGGGAGAAGCATGCGCCCGAAACAGGCAGCGACATGTGGGTATGTCCTGGTGCCTGTAGCTGCCACCTGCGGTGGGTTAGAAAGTGGTTAATTAGCAATGGTATTGGTAATATGCCCCAGGAAGGGGGTTAATGCACTGTCACTGATGTATTAGTGGCCAGTGGCAGTTAATTAACCCCCTTGTGTTGCATTAGTGGTACCAGTGTCCGTGTTAATTAACCCACTGGTGCCACTAATGCAGCACAAAGGGGTTAATTAACTGCCACTGGCCACTAATACATCAGTGACAGTGCATTAACCCCCTTCCTGGGGCATATTACCAATACCATTGCTAATTAATTAATAAATCTGCTTACTTGAGTGATGATGCCCTCCTTGATCACACTCCCATTTTAATAGCTCCGGCAGGTGGCAGCACTGCATGCTCGTTTTCCATCCCACCTCCCGGCCAGCCCCTCTGTGAAGTCCCGCCGGCCAGGACTAGGAATCGCCTGTTGGGCGCAGCGGCGACTAGGAACAATATATAGGGGGGTACATAAGATGCCACAATCAAAACTTGGGGGGCACTAATAATTTTTACCAGTAAATCATACCACCAAAAATAAACTAAATAAGTGTGTGTATATATATATATATATATATATATATATATATATATATACATATTTGAGGAAATAGGAAGATACATTTTGGGACTTTACGTGAGGACAGTGGGGCCGTTCAATACCCCTCCTGCATCCCGGTTCAATAATAAAATAAAGGGAGAACAAGGCCGGGACTTTGAATGAGGCACATGGGAGCAGTAGTATAAGTTAAATAAGAATGCGGTTTATTAATAAAATAGTACATAACATGATACAAAATTTCATATATTTACATATTTAGGCACATAGGCTCTACATATGTTGGCACATAGCTCTATAATGATAATCTGTAATCATCGAAAAACGCATTCCAGCAAGAACTTCAATAATAAACAATTGAATATAATAAAATAGGAACGTTCATACATATATGGTTGGTAATGTGTACACATGACGGTAGTTGTAAGCTCTACGCCATTTCGGGACCTTATAGCCACTCATCAGGAGCATAACCGTAGTGACAACCTAAAAAATGGGGGAGATAGCAGTATTGAAATATTTGAAAGATAAGTGGGTAAATGTAAAGTATGAATCCCACAATGTATCGTTTGAACCATGGACTTACAGTATGCATGTGCAGAGGCAACGCAGCCCTGGATGCCAAGCCCGCCAGTATTGCCATGGCCCGAAGCTGAGGGGGCATATCGCGGCGGCTACAACAACACGGAGAACCCCCCAGATTGGGTCAGTGTATGGTAAGCAGAGTGGAAAAAAGTGGAGGTGACCTATGAAGAAAAGGGAGAAGTGAAGAGGATTACATCCTGGAAAGACGTATATAAGGAGTGAGTGAGTGTGTATGAAAAGTAGAAGTGGTAAAATAAGTGAAGATTGTGTAGGGTGGGGGTGTTGGTATGGAAGTGGAGGAAGAGAAAAAGAAGATATGAAGAGGAGAATAGAAAAAGGGAGAGGAAGAGAAGATAGGGAGGAAAGGAAAGCAAGAAAGGGGAAAAGGAAAAGAGGAAATGGGAAAGAAAAGAGGGAAGAGAGAAAGAAGAGAAAAAGAAGAAAAAAATATTTATTAAGCAGAAAAAAGCAAAGGAAAAGGGGAAGAAGCTGGAAAAAGAAAAAACATGGTGAAAGCTAAAGGAAATTCTGAGCGGTCAAAGGGATGGCCAGAGAAGTAGAGCAGTGAATGTTGGAGAGTGAGGGGAAACATACCTGTTGGGTGTGAATAAGGGCAATGCTGCCAGCAGCGTATAATAGCAGTGGAATTGTGGAGAGGACCAGCGTTTTATATATATATATATATATATATATATATATATATATATATATATATATAAATACACATACACATATATATTGATATACACAAAAGTTGAGAGTAATGTGGTATTTTTATTGTCTTATTGTGGAACCACACCAGCAATGTTAGAACTCATTAACACAAGTGGTGAGGGGAGCTGTTAAGCCCTGCAGTTGAGCCAAGTTTTTACCCTCACCCCCACTGCTACTCCCGTTAGCTGCATAAAGGCAGTGGCTGTGAGTGTCTAATGCCTTCTAAAGAGTGATCTGCATGTGAAGTGCTCTTCAGAAAGCAAAATGAGTATGAATGAGCCCTAAGGCTTTATAAGGTGAAGCAGAGAGACAGAACACACAGACCTTGCATTCTTTTCTCCCAGGTAGAGATCTAATGTAAAAAACAGGATTTCTGCTAGTTTAAAGGAGTGCAAGTCTGTGTTCTGTCCCTCTGATGAAGATCTTTCACAGCTTGGTGTCAGGATGAACAAACATGAACAGACTGTAAGAGCATGTCTTCCTCAGATCCTGTTCCCCTTTCTCTGTGCTGCCTGCACTAAACAACCAACCTACCATGCTGCTGTCCCTCACCCTATCCATGCTGCTGTCCCTCTCCCTATCACTGTCCATGCTGCTGTCCCTCTCCCTATCACTGTCCATGCTGCTGTCCCTCTCCCTCTCCATGCTGCTGTCCCTCTCCCTATCACTGTCCATGCTGCTGTCCCTCTCCCTATCACTGTCCATGCTGCTGTCCCTCTCCCTCTCCATGCTGCTGTCCCTCTCCCTCTCCATGCTGCTGTCCCTCTCCCTATCACTGTCCATGCTGCTGTCCCTCTCCCTCTACATGCTGCTTTCCCTCTCCCTATCACTGTCCATGCTGCTGTCCTTCTCCCTATCACTGTCCATGCTGCTGTCCCTCTCCCTATCCATGCTGCTGTCCCTCTCCCTATGACTGTCCATGCTGCTGTCCCTCTCCCTATCACTATCCATGCTGCTGTCCCTCTCCCTCTCCATGCTGCTGTCCCTCTCCCTCTCCATGCTGCTGTCCCTCTCCCTCTCCTGTCCCTCTCCCTATCACTGTCCATGCTCCTGTCCCTATCACTGTCCATGCTGCTGTCCCTCTCCCTATTCATGCTGCTGTCCCTCTCCCTATCCATGCTGCTGCTGTCCCTCTCCCTATCCATGCTGCTGCTGTCCCTCTCCCTATTCATGCTGCTGCTGTCCCTCTCCCTATCCATGCTGCTGCTGTCCCTCTCCCTATCACAGTCCATGCTGCTGTCCCTCTCCCTATCCATGCTGCTGTCCCTCTCCCTATCCATGCTGCTGCTGTCCCTATCACTACCCATGCTGCTGCTGTCCCTATCATTATCCAAGCTGCTGCTGTCCCTCTCCCTATCACTGTCCATGCTGCTGCTGTCCCTCTCCCTATCACTGTCCATGCTGCTGCTGTCCCTCTCCCTATCACTATCCATGCTGCTGCTGTCCCTCTCCCTATCACTATCCATGCTGCTACTGTCCCTCTCCCTATCACTGTCCATGCTGCTTCTGTCCCTCTCCCTATCACTGTCCATGCTGCTGCTGTCCCTCTCCCTATCACGTTCCATGCTGCTGCTGTCCCTCTCCCTATCACTATCCATGCTGCTGCTTTCTATTCCTGAAGCAAAGGAAAACAAAACTCACTGTGACTCAGAGGAGCAGAGGGGTAATTTAGCCACTTCCTCCTCCTCTGGAACTGCTGCTTAAAGTTGTCCAAATCTGGCGGCAGGAGAAAGGGGAGGGGCTGGAGTAGCATGATTGGATAAGAATTGCCATGTGACTGCACAGATCATCCTGCATCTCCTTGCTGTGAGTTTTAGCTTTCTGAGAATACAAACAGGGGCAGGCTGGGGGTCGGGAACGCTGCTCGCTGGCTTCAGGAGCTGGGTCTGCTGCAGTCATTATGACAAGCAGGAGACCCAGTCTGCACTTCAGTTGGGGGAGCAGATGAGCGGCCTGGCTGTGCGAGCAATACTCGCATTAACAGTGGGGTCACTGAGGAGAGGGAGGGGGGGAGAAATCACTGCAGGAGCTGACAGGCATTCTCTCACTTGTAAGAAGTGAGGGGCGGGACTGGTCTCAGGCTTGTGTAGCGCGGCCAATATACCAGCACTTCTACTGCGCCCCCATTGCTCCAGTAAATGGTCCCGCCCAGGGCATCCGTCCCTTCTGCCCACCCCTTGTACCGGCCCTGATTACGAGCATAATCCATTCCAAGAGAATGCTCGTACTCCAAAGTACTCACATATCAAAGCGAGTTTCCCCATTGAAGTAAAAAGAAACGCATGCGGCCAGAGGCGGGGGGGGCGCCGGAAAACCTCGGAAACGGCCAGAAAGGCCGAGGACAGTTCGGCTGACCTCGGCAAACCTCAGAAAGACTCCGTTCATGAGCCTTTCCGAGGTTTGCCGAGGTCAGTCGAACTGTCCTCGAGCCTTTCCGTGCATTTCTGAACGGCAACCTTCGACTGCAATCGGCACCGTTCGGCTCCGGCGCCCCCCGCCTCAGGGCAAAAGCGGTACTGCACACCACTTTGGCTTGAATCCTGCTCGTTTTGCGAGACAACACTCGCAAACCGAGTTAGGATATTTAGAAATCCAGTGCTCGTATTGCGAAACACACGTTAACCGTGTTACTCACAATCCGAGGTTCCACTGTAGATATATATAAAACATCTTCTGAAATTCTAATTTCGTGTAGAATGAAATCGAATACCAATAGAAAAGATTAGAATAGAATAGAAAATAATAGAAAAGAATAGCATAGAAAAACAATAGAGCAGAATAGAAAAAATATAATATATTCTATTCTAATCTTTTCTTTTCGAATTCAAATTAATTCTGTACCAAATTCGAATTTCGGAAGATGGTTTTATATATATATATATATATATATATATATATATATATATATATATATATAACCATCTTCCGAAATTTGAATTTCATATACAATGAATTTGAATGGAAAAGATTAGAATAGAGTAGAAAAGAATAGACTAGAAAAACAATAGAACAGAATAGAATAAAATATAATATATATGTTATATTTTATTCTATTCTGTTCTATTGTTTTTCGTCCGTTCTTTTCTATTCTAATCTTTTCTATTTAAATTCGAATTCATTCTATAAGAAATTTGAATTTCAGAAGCCATCTTCCGAAATTCGAATTTCATATAAACTGAAATCAAATTTGAATAGAAAAGATTAGAATAGAAATGAATAGCATAGAAAAACAATAGAACAGAATAGAAAAAAATATCATGTATATTATATTTTATTCTATTCTGTTCTATTGTTTTTCTAGTCTATTCTTTGCTATTATTTTCTATTCTATTCTAATTCAATTTCATTCTATATGAAATTAGAATTTCGGAAAATGGTTATATATATAATATTTATATATATAACCATTTTCCAAAATTAAAATTTCCTATAGAATGATTTTGAATAGAAAAGATTAGAATAGAATAGAAAATAATAGAATAGAAAAACAATAGAACAGAATAGAATAAAATGTTTTTCTAGTTTATTCTCTTCTATTATTTTCTATTCTATTCTAATCTTTTGAATCTTTTGTATTCAAATTCGAATTCATTCTATACGAAATTTGAATTTCGGAAGATGGTTTTATATATATATAAATTCTAAATTCTAAACAAAATTCTAATTTTGGAAGGTGATATATATATATATATATTTTTTTTTTTTTAATTTCCTATTCTGTTCTATTGTTTTTCTGGTCTATTCTTTTCTATTCAAATCTTTTTTATTCAAATTCAAATTCATTCTATACGAAATTCGAACTTCAGAATCCATCTTCCGAAATTCTAATTTTGTATAGAATGAATTCGAATTAGAATAAAAAAGATTAGAATAGAATAGAAAAGAATAGTATAGAAAAACAATAGAACAGAATAAAAAAAAAAAAATTTATAATATAATATTTTTTTAGTCTGTTCTATTGTTTTTCTATGCTATTCTTTGCTATTATTTTTTTTTCTATTCTATTGTATTTCTATTTTTTTCTATTCTATTGTAATCTTTTCTATTCGAATTCGAATTCATTCTATACAAAAATCGAATTTCGGAAAATGGCTTCAGAAGTTCGAATTTTGTATAGAATGAATTTGAATTAGAATAGAAAAGATTACAATAGAAAAGAATAGAAAAGAATAGACTAGAAAAACAATAGAACAAAATAGAATAAAATTTAATATATATTATATTTTATTCTATTCTGTTTTATTGTTTTTCTAGTTTATTCTTTTCTATTATTTTCTATTCTATTGTAATCTTTTCTGTTCGAAATCAATTTCATTCTATATGAAATTCGAATCTTGGAAAATGGTTATATATAGTTTACTTTTTCGAATTCGGTCACATTTTTTCGAATGCAGTAGAATTTTTTCGAATTTGATCAAATTATTCAAATTTGATTGACTTTTTTCGAATTCGGTCAAAATTTTTTCGAATTTGAAACTAATCTATTCTAATCTTTTCTATTCAAATTCGATTTCATTACATAAGAAATTTGAATTTCGTATAGAATGAATTCAAATTCGAATAGAAAAGATTAGAATAGAATAGAAGAGAAAAGAAAAACAATAGAACAGAATAGAATAAAATATAATATATATTTGAATTTATACTATTCGGAATTCGAATTTCGGAAGATGGTCATGTTCTATTTTATTACATTCTAATAAATTCTATTCTATTCTTTACTATCCTTTTATTTTTATTCTATTGCTTTATTGTTTTATATTCTATTTTATTGTATTTTTTAGAAAGTCAATTTCTATTTTTTCGAATTTGTTTCCGAATTCGATTCGATTCGAATTTTGTTTGCTTTTTTGATTTGAATCGTTATTTCAGATTCCTTTAAATTCGTTACTTTTGTAATTCGGAAATTCGGATGTATACGAATTTCTGAATAATAAAAAATTCTTCCGAATTTCCATTCGGAACGAAACGAAATGCACATGTCTACTGATCACTGTATAAATGACAACGGTCCCAAAATAGTGTCAAAAGTGTCCGATGTGTCCGCTATAATGTCGCAGTCACGATAAAAGATCACCGCCATTACTAATAAAAAAAAATAATAAAAATGCCATAAATCTATCCCCTATTTTGTAGACGCTATAACTTTTGCGCAAACCAATCAACATACGCTTATTGCGATTTTTTTTACCAAAAATATGTAGAAGAATACATATCGGCCTAAACTGAGAAAGAAATTAGTTTTTTTATATATTTTTGGGGGATATATAGTATAGCAAAAAGTAAAACATATTGCTTTTTTTTTTTTTAAATTGTCTCTCTGTTTTTGTTTATAGCGCAAAAAATAAAAACCGTAGAGGACCACCAAAAGAAAGCTCTATTTGTGGGAAGAAAAGGACCTCAATTTTGTTTGGGTGCAACATCGCACAACCGCACAATTGTCAGTTAAAGCGACGCAGTGCCGTATCGCAAAAAGTGCTCTGGTCAGGAAGGGGGTAAAATCTTCTGGGGCTGAAGTGGCTAAAATGCTTGTGATACATGGTACAATACCATTCACTATTTTGTGAGCTCTTGTGTTCTACACCAGAACAGTGCTAACAGTTGAGGTGTGTTGACATCCATTGCAATAACAAGCACATTAACACATATTACTGCAATGCACTGGAACAGAGAAGTGTAAATAGGCTCTCAGGGCCCATTTAGATACCACTGTTTGCATGTGTTAGTACTACGCACATTAAGACACGTCGCACATGACTGACACAAGTGTGTTGCAGCGCACAACAATTTACACAATGTTACAGGTGAATTTTTGGTGTTACATGTCAGCAAAGGTAAAAAGGATATAATCATTTTCTTTGCTCTTCTTTTTCAGATCACGACTTCCAGAATGTTTCCAAAATTCTCATTTCTCCTGATATTTGCAGTTGTTTTGAGTCTCACCCATAAGTCCTTATGTCAAGACTGGGACACATTTCAGAAGAAGCACCTGACAGACACCAAGAAAGTTAAATGTGATGTTGAAATGAAAAAAGCATTGTTCAATTGCAAGGAAACTAACACTTTTATCTTTGCACGTCCTCCGCGAGTGCAGGCCCTCTGTAAAAATATTAGAGACAACACAAATGTGTTAAGTCGTGACACGTTTTATCTCCCTCAATGCAATAGAATAAAATTGCCTTGCCATTATAAATTAAAGAGCTCAACTAATACAATTTGTTTAACTTGTAGGAAGGAACTTCCAGTACATTTTGCTGGTGTCGGAAGTTGCCCATAATAAGTTTGACAACAGGGATGTGATAAGCAGCTGCAAGAAAATATGTTGGGGTGAATTTACTAAAGACAAAGATTGTGTGCTTTGGAAGGGCAGTTGCACTAATTTTCCCCAGAGCTTAGTAAGAAAATTCCAACAGGGAGCCAAGTGCAGAAAGTAAACCAAGGAGCCAAAGTAATTATAAAAGTCACACTGGACCGCTGCTACCGCACTCAGATGACCAAATGAGAAACACACAAAAACAACAGAATTGGGAAGCGCAGATCCAGGAGGTGGCAAGGAATCAAATGGAGATGGAATCCATGTGAAATTTAAAACAGTTTATTGCTGATAAAACATGTAACCAATACACAGTACAAATGGGAAAAATCTTCAGAATGGCCAAACTCACTGTGATAGTGCCAGCAATGGAGCCAAAAGGTGGTGGAGAAATGGCTGTCCCGCTTCCGTGAGGGCTGTGGACAGAGGGAGCTGCAGACCAAAAATGGGAAGTCTGAAATCACTTTCAAACAGCTGGGAGCGGTGACCATAACCAAAGCTGGGCTACATCAGGGAGGGGAAAGGCTGGGCACAGATCCAGGAAGCATGGTCACTGTATGGATCTGCGCTTCCCAATTCTGTTTTTTTCCCTAGAGCTTAGTGAATGCGGAGAAGCTCTGCTGATTACCATCATCCAATCATGTGCAAGCAAAAATAGTTTTTTCTTTTAATTTTTCTTGCACCCGATTGAGAATTCATTGGGAAGTTTCAGCACATTCACTAAGTTCTAGGGAAAATGAGTGCAACTGCACTTCCAAAGTTCACAGTCTATTTGCTTTTAGTAAATCCACCCCATTATTTCTGAGCAGAGGCCAAATCTATGGCAACAAAAAAACTTTACCTAGTGAATTATTTTATATTAATTGAAGATAATCTTTCTTTCATTTCCTGAAATATTGTAATCAAAACTAAATACATATCAGCTATGTATTACACACAGCTGCAAAAGTTAAAATAGTTTTAAACGTAAAATATGTTTTACCTGAAAGTGGAAGTAAACTTCCATCACTAAATTTTACCTGTAGTAAGGCTTACCTATAGGTAGTGTAAATATCTCCTAAATGTGCATTGTTTAGGAGATATTTACTGTACATGCAGTCAGTGACATCACTGGCCCATGCGCTCTGAAGGAATGGGTACTAATGCTGTTCCTTCAGAGCCCTGTGCTGTGAACAGCGGCTCCCGTGTACATGCACTGGAGTGACGTCATTGCGGTTCTGGACAGTCAGAGTTGGAGTTCAAGGACTCCAGCTGTGTGAGTGGTTTGAGCCACGATGACATCACTCCCACACATGCACGCCAGAGCCTCCATTTACGGCACAGGACACTGAAGGAATAACATGAGTATGCCGTTCCTTCAGTGCATATGGGTGACGTCACTGGCTGCATCTAAAGTAATATCTCCTAAACGATGCACGTTTTGGAGATAGTTACAGTACCTATAGGTAAGCCTTATTGTAGGCTTACCTATAGATAAAAATCATGCATGGGAGTTTACTTCCACTTTAACACTGGCAAAGCTGCCTGTTTATAAACCAACCATCAGTAGCAAATGTAGGGATGAGGAGAACAAGCTGACATATTAAAGTAAAATCTTACCTATGGCGGTTGAAAGTAGTTATAAATAAGCATGCAGGGTCTTGTAAATGGCCAGGATAGCACAGTATCCACATGAGGCACCGGATCTTGCTCCCCCACACATGAGCAGCAAGGAGCAATGGTAATGTGAGCTTCTTAAGCTCCACCGTTAAAAAAGCGTCGGCCCTCCGAGTCCCTGACATGCGGCGGCACCCCGCCCTGTGGGAGGCAGGATAACGTCACACGTCGAAGGCCCACTGACACATGGGAGATAGGCAGATGTCCGTGCCTGCACGCAGTCATAGGTGGGAACAGCACCCAGCTATCACAATATTACACAAGAGTATAGAAAAATATTGTGGGTATTAACAACCAAATGGCTAAAAAAAGGGTACATAAACCGGACAACACAAAATAGCAAGACATACATAGAACCTGAACATTAAATACGCAAATGTCATAATGCAATTCGGAATAAACAGGGTTCGTTATACAGCATTCAGTTATTGAATATATACTCAGGTATACATGTCCATAAAGGGCATTATATGGATATGTTAATAGGTCCTATATATCTGTTTTATTTTTCCATATCTCCTGATACAAACCCCTCTAGGAAGGATTTGAAGCTGAGTCATTTAAACCCGGGGGAAAAGTTCCATTTGAGTTCATGCTGTAATAAAATCTTATTCCAATCCCCCCCTCTTTTATTGGGATGAATTCGGTCTAAGGCCAAAAAAGGTGATCTTGGGAAATATACGTCCATGTACCGATGCAGTGTGCCTACCCAAGGAGAGGTCAGGGTCGCACGTCTTCATGCTCAGTACATTCTTCAAAATTCCTGTTTGGTTTTCCAACATAAAAACATCCGCATTCACATGTCAATAGGTATACAATGCCTATGGTTTTATAACTGGCACAGCGATGCTGATGAATTTTACTACCACTGATGTTTTTGTTGGTATTTATGAATTGGCAGTAGGAGCAATCTCCACAGTTGAAAGTACCCAAATGTTTGCATGGGTCTTTTCTTTCTGTTCCTTTGAAATCACTTTGGACTTATTTGTTGCCGACAGATCTAGTATGTCAATACGTAAGTCTAGGTCGGTCAGAGACAAATGAACTCACTAAGGTATCTGAATTTAGTAAGTGCCAATATTGTTTAATGTTTTGAAGTTGTGTGTGCTGATTAGACAATCGAGTAATGATTCTGACATCATATATATATATATATATATATATATATATATATATATATATATATATATATATATATATATATATATATATATATATATAAATAAATATATAAAGGAGGTCTTATGCACTACTACTTTCAACAAGTTGTTAGATAATAATCAAATAATAGTAATTAAAAGCAGCTGCTCACAATGTTCAATGTGTCCCCACATATACAAATAAAGATGTAATTATTATGATGTAGTGCTTTGCTTTAATGTGACTAGTGCTTGCTTAATGGTTATGAATAATCATATAATTGTATCCATGTTACATTAAATCACCAATCCTAATATAATATTGCTTGTATGTTATATACTATATTCAATAAACATACTTAAAATTTGATTTTGTCCTAATGTGTCAATATTCCATCAATTAGATTAATTAAATACAACAATTACTTGTGTTGAGTACCTTTGGGTAAATGTGCAAAAAACTTAATAAAAAAATAGTAATAAAAATCTCCAGAGTCAATGAATACATTTTCCAAATTACCCTGTTGGGTGAAAAAGCCCAAATTACCAATGCTACAGAGGGTAAAATAATATGCATATAACAAATGTATGAATCATCAATTTTCTAAAATAAAATTTTAAGATAACTCCACTAGGTGATGAATCCAAATCACCAGTGCTACAAAGAACTCAGCAAATGTGCAAATAAGCAAATAAATACATGGAGTAATTTCATACAGCAATAAAATAAAAATACATCATTTCTAAAGTGACCCTACTGAGTGGTGAATCCAAAAATTGTGCAAAGGAGCAAATAAAAAAACAAACACATTGTATATGTCAATAAATACAATGACCAATAGAGTAGCAATATACAATCAATTTCACTGCTTAAATTCATGAAATCAGGTGTCCATAAATAAGTGAACTAAAGTCCAGTGATGATAAAGTGCATATAAGATAAGCTTCTTGTGTGACGTGGTCACACTCCCTCACACCATCTGAAATCCACACAGTGTACTCCAGCACCTCACCTCACATTTAGGCCATACAGGTCTAACAGCACTTGGTAGCAAGTAATTCCTCACTGTAGCTTACTGTATATTCTTCCTTCCTCCAGTCAGCAGTGCCAATATGTAATGAAAATAATCCTCATAGTGTAGTATTTTTATAAAAAGATTTTATTAAAAAGCAGTAACTCACATATAACAAACAATATTCGGCATTGATAAATCTCCAGAGCGCATCAATGCACAAATGTTCTGGTCCCGGCCGTGACCAAAAGTGATGTAATCCGGCTCCTCCCAATGTGTTGAATCACAACACACGTGACTTCATCAGGAGTGGAGCCAGTGGGTGACAGTCCTCTATTTGTAGCCATACATTGTTCCCATGGTTACTAGTTTTGTTAATCACCGTCACTACACATTAGTGGTTGCTCTTGCTTTCACTATCTCGATTTGGTTAGCTTAATCCGAGGTATTATGGGGTGCCACGGGTTATATCCCACATAAGGAAAATGAGGGGAATAACTGTGCTACGGTGAAATACATAAACAATAACAATTATAGCCGCGATTCATCATGTAACACAAACACAGTGAAATTAAATAAGAAAAAAGGGGGGTTGAATTGCGCTAAAACAGATTGGTGATCATACACATCATCACCAAACCAAATATTTAGAACTAAGTGAAGAGTTCCATTTTAGTGTATACATAATATACAAAACACACGTCAAATGAATAATCAATCCAAAAATAAAATGTTCAAAGTGATAATAAAAAGTCCATGTATAAAAAATAAATCACCCAAGTGATATAAAAGTATCTTAAAAAAAGTTCCAAAAAATTCTTGCTGTGAGAAGAAAAAAGCGTGCTTGCTCCACCACCGTGAAATCAGACTGGCCGCTTACCAGAAACTCATGATCCCCCGTCACAGAGGATCTGAGAAAGCTGTTTGTTAATACTGCTTCAAACCACGACCAATGGATCAGAGACCTTATACCGAGATGGGACATCAAAGACTGCAGGATCAGGCTAAAGATGTTCACACTGACAGGTACTCAGACATCAGCCCACAGCATTGCAGATATGGTCATAGAAGGAAAAAAAGGCTCCATATAGTGTAAAATCATTGACTTTATTGGATAAGTAAAAGGTTAAACTCACATGTTAGTAGACGATATAAGAAAATTGTGAAGACCACAAAGCAATTCCTCAAAGAGGACAGACCGGTGGAAGAGCTATTGATCATTTATTGATTATCCATTTAGAAAGAACTATTACAAAAATAAGTGAAAAAGTATACAACTATCTCCAACACATGTTAAAAAGACCTAATGTCTAGATAGGTCACCGGTGGTCACCATTCCTCAATTGCACCATTCATATCCCTCACTTCCACACATACACATACAGACCAGGATCGATCCACAGATCAGTTGAAAAAACTATTAATGACTATGAGCACTCAAAGGTAATGGTGGTTATATCTAAATGAGATGTGTTATCTTCCTTTATATTTTTTCAAGTGTTCATGGCTATTTCTCCTGGGGAAAGGAGAGGTATGAACGTGGAAGGTGCTGGTGCTGTGTGAAAGTTCCTCTGTATAGCCGCTGTAGATACTATGTTTAAAAAAAAACTTCCTTGTGTTTAGCAAATACACACTATAGCCAGAGATCACAGGCTAATGACACTTTGTATCAAAATGGGATTTTACACAGGTGCTCTGTATAATATGCTGGTAGTGTATCCTGATAACAATATAGTAGGAACATGATACAGCTCACCACTTCTGTGTGTATGCAGCTACTCGCAGCCTCCGGCATCTAGACATAGTCTCCGTGATCCATCTGTCACCGTCACAGCCGCTGCGGGAGAATGCAGATAAAGGATGGCAAAGTAATTTCCTCCATACCGTTGTCCATGTCTGGGGGAAGAAAGGGATGGATCATCCAATTGTTCAGGGGGTCACTTCCGGAGATCTGCCGAAGTGGTGTCACCCGTGATGGTTATATCAATTGCCGGTCTCAAGTGCTTGGTAGCGGCCCGAGGAAAATTAGAGAGGGGGAATCGAGTAAATGAATGGCGGTCTCGGTGTCCTCATCATGGATACCATGATTACATTATGCTTACATGTTTCGCTTTGTTAAAAGCTTCTTCAGAGCATGCGCAATGATTTGGACTCCTTGTTTAAATCTTCAGTCAATCAGAGTTTAAACGATTTCATATGGAGACATTCTAAATGCACTGTGATTCAATCAAGGCATCATTCATCACCCGTGCAATAACACATTCTCATACAGGGACGATCGAAGGCTGAATATACAAAGTATAAAACAGACATACACAATAATACCCAAAATTTAGCTCAAAACAGTCTAGGAAGAAAAATAAAATTAATTAAGTGGATTTTTTCCCCCCCAGAGAAAAGGTTAAAGAAGTTAATTTATCTGGGAGCTAATATAGGTTGAGATACTTATTTCCATGAGGAAATTAACTCATAGATGATGGAAAAAACATATGTAGCATTGAGAAACAATTTTGTTTCATATATTGGTTGATGATTAACCAGATAGGTTCCCTATGGCGCTGGAATAAAAGAAGATGTTTCTATAGTGTAACAATTCAGGCATTTTATGTTGTGGAACTAAGATCTATCCGTATTAAGGCTCATACTGTTTTGTATGTAGAACCCACTATTTGACCCATTTTTTCATCCATCCACTAGGGGGCATACATAATGGCCAGTCTAATATATACAGAGAGGCAGTTTTTTATTTATATTAGGATATATAGTGATAAAACCCAAATCCCCCCCCCCCCCCCCCGTGTGTGGATAGCAAATTAGGGCAGAGGGAAGGCTCTTTTTATTGTTCAAGAAAAACAGATAGGTTACATTCGTTGTTTAGTCCTCGCGGTTGCATGCTGTTTAAAGTAAATATCCACATTTTTTCTTTTTGGTAGAGAACCCTATCAAAATCTCCTCTGCGTGGGGGTAGATTTAGTCTGTAGATACCTTTACATTTGAGGCCACTTGGATCTCCACCATGCATTTTCAAAAAATGTAGAGATAATGGTCGATCGTTGTCTTTATTTATTATGCTTTGAATATGTTCACCAATCCTGGTTTTAAACTGCCTCTTGGTTTTTCCCACATAAATTAATCCACATGGGCATGTGAGCATGTATATAACACGTGTTGTTCGGCAGTTTATGAAGTGGTGAATTTTAAATTGTTTCGTACCTTCGGAATTGGTGAACATATCTGTTTTGTCAACATATTTACCAAATTGTTTCTCAATGCTACATATGTTTTTTCCATCATCTATGGCATCTGCCACATTGATACATGCCTTTGAGTGGGGGAAGGCTAGTGAGCCAATCCCGTTTCGCAGGTCTACAGTATTCAGAATGAACTAGATTATCTCTGAGGTTAGTAGCTCTTCTGGCGGTAAGTAGGGGCCTATTACCAACTATATTCCCGAGAATGGGGGACTCAGCTAAGATCTGCCAGTGCCGACTGAGTATTTTCCTAACCTGTTCCCATTGTGCCCCAAATTTAGTGATGATCCTAATTGGGGCGCATCTAGTTCTATCCGGTTGTTGTTCTACTGTAGTATCTGAAAGAAGGGACGATCTATCCGCTGCCATGGCTCTTTTTCTAGCCTTTCTAATACATTCATGAGAATATCCCCGTTCACGGAATCTCCCATACATTTCACGGGCTTCAGTTTTGAAGTCCAGTTCCTCTGAGCAGTTCCTCCTACTGCGTAGGAACTGTCCTACTGGGATTCCCTGAATAAGTGATCTAGGATGATGACTCGAAGCTAATAGCGGGGTATTTGCTGCCATCTCTTTTCTAAATGTTTTAGTGGATAGTACACCATCCCTAATTTGAATTGTAAGGTCAAGGAAGGGTAAGGTAGCGGGATCAGGGGAAAAGGTGAGTTTAATGTTCCTGTTGTTATTATTGAGTTCTTCAATGAAAGAAGTTAATTCAAGGGGTGTGCCTCCCCAAATCATGATCACGTCATCAATGTACCTCAGCCACAGATGGCAGTGGCTGAGGTACAGAGACGAGGGATACACGCATTCCAATTCCCACAGTCCAAGGTGTAAACATGCATAGGCTGGGGCCCATGGGGCTTCCATAGATGTACCCCTGATTTGTCTATAATATTGGCCGAGGAATTGGAAGCAATTGTTCTTCAACATAAATTGTAAAAGGTCTAGGGCTGCAACTAACGATTATTTTCATAATCGATTAGTTGGCCGATTATTGTTTCGATTAATCGATTAATCGGTTAATAACCTTAAAAAAAAAAGTGTGGTGTATAATTTAGTTAATATGTAAAGTTTTAAAAAAAGGCAATTTATTCTTAAATATCTCTATGCAGTGGTAAATAAAAACAGCCAACTATATGGTTAGGGAGGAAAATATCTAATCCACTCTGAGAATAACAGACAGAAGAGGTATATTGTATATACTATTAGAGGAGAGAGAAGAATGTTCGTTCGATTTTCTAATCGTTAGTGGGGTCAAATCGACGTTCATTTTCAACCACAGTAATGGGAAAATTTGGAAATAATAAAAAACTTCTTGGTGAAAGGAATTATCAGGCAGTGTATGTGGTTTTCGTTCAGAAATTACAATTATTTTAAAAAGAGAATGTTAAAAACAAGTGAAAATTTCAAACATTCTTTCATTCATCGAATGTACAAAGACTTTTTGTCTGAATATTCTCATCTGAAAAGTGATTGGTGTGGCCAGCATAAGGCTCGGTGCACACCTATGCAGTTTGCTTTTGATCTGTTTATGCAGTGCTTTGCTGTGTGTTTTGATTTTTGCGCACGTGATTTTGCTGCGATTTGCGTTTTTGCATTTTTTTTGGTCAATTTGTTGTTGGGCAGATTAAAAAACACAAATTGCTGCAAAAACGCATTACATGCTTTTCTGCAGCTTCTCCATTGAAGTATGTTGAACCAAAAAAACACTGTTTTGCGTTAAAAAAAGTCACTGACGCTTTCCAAATACGCAGCGGCTGAAAAAGCATAGATGTGAATGTGTCCCATAGGAAACCATGTAAATGAACTGTAGTCCGTTTCTGCAAAAAGCACCAAAAAACACATAGATGTGAACCAGGTCTAAGACGTTTAGTAACATAATGTGGTTAAAAAAAAACTAAAATGAGCCCTTTATAGTACAAAAAGAGCAAATAATCACTACTGTAAGGGGTTCATTTTTTTTACTGTAGAACTCTGAAAGAAATAGTTACAGTAGTGATTATTTGCTCTTTTTGTACTATAAAGGGCTCATTTTAGTTTCTTTTTAACCACATTATGTTACTGGCCGATTAATCGACTATGAAAATAGTAATCGATTAATTTCATAATCGATTAGTTGTCGATTAATCGATTAGTTGTTTCAGCCCTAAAAAGGTCCACTATAAACTCGTTTTGTGCGGCTAACTGGGGGGGAGAACTTTGAGTCCAAAAAGTACTGTACTGCTTTCATTCCCCATTTGTGTGGAATTGACGTGTATAGTGATTCAACGTCAATCCTCACAAGGATGGCATTGGGTGGTACCAAAACCTTATCTATTTTCCTAAGTACATCTCGTGTGTCCTGTACAAAGGAAGGGAGTTCATTTACCAATTCTTTTATCAATGCGTCAACAAATTTTCCAGTCCTCTCCAAGGGTCCTTTTATTGCAGACACAATAGGTCTCCCGGAGGATTTGTAACCGATTTGTGAAGCTTAGGAATGATATAGAAGGTTGGGATGTTAAATTCGTTGACACAGAGATATTTACTTTCTTTATTAGAGAGGAGACATTCTTCAAAGGCCATTTGAAGTTTAAAGTTAAGAGTGGCTACAATTTTTGGAAAAGGATTAGAGGAAAGTTTCTCATATGTATTTTCATCCTGAAGGAGACGCATGGTTTCTCCCTCGTACATGTTCTGCGACAAGAGTACCGTATTTCCCCCTTTGTCACTACTTTTTATTACAATCTCTTTTGCTTCTTTAAGTTCCTTTAATGCCCTTCTCTCTGCTGGGGTAAGGTTATCTATTCCACTGTGTTTCCAATCTAACATGGACAGGTCCCTTTGGACCTGTTCCAGGAACGACTGGATCTGTTTATGTTTTGAGAGTGGAGGCATTTTGAGAGACCTGATGGTCAGGTTTGAAGGGCGTAGTGACTCAAATGGGGAACTATTAGTCTCACAGTCAGAATCAGAGTCCTGGTTCTCTTCCAATAAGGCCACCAGTGCCTCAAGAGCCTCACGTTCTTCCTTATTCTGTTCATCTGTAATGTTTTTTCTTTCCCTGCTGAATGCCAGTATCTAAAGATAACCTTCCGCAGGAATAGGTTTATATCCTTAAATACTTCAAATTCATTCACTGTGGCTGTGGGCGAAAAAGACAATCCTTTCTGTAGGAGGGATATGTGATGTTGGTTCAAGGGAAAGTCTGATAGATTAACTAGCTTTTTATCTGTATCCAAATTCTCAGAGTTATATATATCACTCATGTTGGCTCTATCTATCAGATTCTCCGTGACCCTGATCTGAGTTCCCTTTGACTTCCCTTTATATCCTTTTCTTTTCCTTGGCCTCCGGTATTGTTCTGAGGGGGAAACCTGCCAGTAGGTATCGTTTTTGTTTGGCCCTTTCTGGGATTTGGATTGTTTGGTATGTCCCCCTCTACTTCTAAAAAAGCCACTGTTCTTTCCGAATGTCCTAATTCACTATCTGTAGATGACTGTCTAGACTGGGCTGTTTTGGATCTATTTCTTCTATTTCTTCTACGTGATCTGCTTCTGCCTCTGGAGATAGTTGGATCAAAAACATCTCCATTTTCCCAGTCCTGTAGATTGGTAGTTTGTGTTTTCTCAACTTCTTTTTTAAGTAGTTCATTAGTTTTTATAAACACTGGATCCAATTTATAAGGTTCCAGCAGCTGAACGCTGCTATCTGTTTCTTTCTTAATTTCTTCTAACTGTATCTGTTCTTCCTCAACTATCATATGTAATATAGCCAGTCCACGTCCCAGGCAGCTTTGTTTCCAGAGTTCAAGGAATCGTGGAGTATGTAAGTGTCCTGCTGGTGTAACTTTTTCCCTTAAGCCTCTTGGGATAATCCTGTGCTCGATATGCGATTTTAGTGATGAATAAAAAATAAATAAAGTGCGCTAATTATATGAAAACACACACATAGATGTGAATACATGTGGGTAGTAGTAAAAACCACAATCTACTGAGAGCAAGTAAATGACTCCATGAGTGGTAAAAATATATAAGTGCAAAACATAAAAACTCAAATAAAAAGAAGAAACAAAAAATGTGTACATGTGAAATACAATGATATTAATAGCATGAAAATCTGAAAATCAAACAAACTCAGTCCATGGGTTCAAATATAAAAAGTTCATCAGTGAAAAGAAGCTTCCATCCACTATACAGCTCAGCAGCAACTAATCCCCCTATGAGTGGATTGACAAGGGAGAGAGATGTGCAGGATGGTGCAAATCCACTGGCGGTGACTCCAATAAGTAAGAAAGTGATAAAGGTGGACTCTTACCCTCCGTGTTGGACCCCCTCCTTGGCAGGGTCTATCAGGCATGCCGATTTTAGTGATGAGATGTCCCACTTCCTATTCAGAAACTTTATAGTAAGTTTTTTGTGGTTCTTTAATAATCCTATCAGGGTATCGTCTCCACTACTATGTATCGCAGTCGAATCACAGGAAAATGCCGATTCTATCTCCAGGTCTATCTCTTCATCCAAAAGATACGCCATGTTTAACCTGTTTAGATATATATTAACACTTCACCTAGAAATAGGTATTTAGTACCAACAAGAGGTGGGATATATATTAGTCAAAAAAACATTTTAATCGCCCCTGCATGTGCGTTTAAAAATAGGTTGGAGACATGGAAGTACTTGGATAAGGAGAAGCTGCCCTCCTGAAGGGAAGTATAATCCCACTATTCACGTCATATAATTAAAGAAAAAAAGGGAAAGAAGGAAGGGAACTAAGCTCCTCCTCAATAGGGTCCGATGTTCTCGGGTGAGTAATTTCAGGCCATATAACAGCCTCACCCATTAGAGAGTCATCCGGTTCCACCGTCAATTTAGGGTGTCCACTATATATGTTTTGGAGACCCCTAAAGGTGGTTGTCCTCTGAATTCAACAAATCACATAAGAAAATTGTGAAGACCACAAAGCAATTCCTCAAAGAGGACAGACCGGTGGAAGAGCTATTGATCATTTATTGATTATCCATTTAGAAAGAACTATTACAAAAATAAGTGAAAAAGTATACAACTATCTCCAACACATGTTAAAAAGACCTAATGTCTAGATAGGACACCAGTGGCCACCATTCCTCAATTGCACCATTCATATCCCTCACGTCCACACATACACATACAGACCAGGATCGATCCACAGATCAGTTGAAAAAACTATTAATGAATATGAGCACTCAAAGGTAATGGTGGTTATATCTAAATGAGATGTGTTATCTTCCTTTATATTTTTTCAAGTGTTCATGGCTATTCCTCCTGGGGAAAGGAGAGGTATGAACGTGGAAGGTGCTGGTGCTGTGTGAAAGTTCCTCTGTATAGCCGCTGTAGATACTATGTTTCAAAAAAACTTCCTTGTGTTTAGCAAATACACACTATATCCAGAGATCACAGGCTAATACTATAGTAGGCATGTAGTGTAGTCTGGAGCACCGTCCGGAAGCTCACAGACAGCCCGTCCTACTGGAAACAACAGCAGCAATGGGAGGTGACGAGAACACGTTGCTCTGCCCTACGCGGCGTTTCGTGATAGAGTCACATCATCCAGGGGCATGGGCGGCGCGTCTCGTCACCTCCCCTTATAGTACTAAGAACCTGACCAAGCCTCGCTTTTAATTCCACTCCATCGGCGGACTTGCACAAAAAATTGAAAAGTCCCAAGCGCTGATTGGTGCCTCACTAAACCAAGCCTCACTGTGAATGCTGAATCATCAGCGAGCCTTCCCAGGTCGGATAATCCCAAACACTGAGTGGTGTCAGGTGCGCAAGTGTGTGCACAATCACTGGAGAAAGAATTAATCATGAATTGCAATAAACCGCTGGCTGGAAGGGGGTATGAGGTCAGGTATCTGGGAACCATAGAACTCATATGGAGATAGGTACCCCAAAAAAGCAATAAAATGTCAACAAAATACTAAAATTGTCAAGTCAACCAGTGCGATCCATGTCACAGACCAGACATAAATTGGCTTGAGCATAAGGGGACATTCTAAAGATAAAATAAAATAAACAAAGGCCACCCGGTGGCCATATTAAAAATTGCAAAAGGTATATAAATGAAAATAGAAATAAAATAAACTATAGGTAATAGAGCTGTGTATCCTTACGAACACACAGAAGTCATACCTATATTGTATAAATAAAATAAAGGCAAAAAAGCCTCAAAATAATCCTAAACAAATAGGTCCCATCTAGCAGCACGGTCCGTGTCACAGACAGGAACCGGCTTATAAAAGACATAAGGAGACATGTCAATAAAAAAAGCACGGTGGCCACCTAGTGGCCATATTCAAATTGGCACAGCACTGTAGAGCCATGTCAGAAAACTAATCCCAATTGATATATTAAATCAAATGGAACCAATAAACCTAATCGTGACTGTAATAGGACCATAGTCCCACAAATTCGTCTTCAGGAAAATATTGATAGAAAAAACATTCCAAGAATAGATCCCAAAAGACAAATAAACAATATTTATTAATAGTATTGATATTTTAAAAAAATCGGATGGGCCATAGAAAGATAATAAAGGACGGTATGTTTACCCCGTCACCTCATTAATGGGGCTATGTAGGTGGTCCAGATGGATGGGAAGTCAAAGCATAAGCCTTCAAAAAATTCACCAAGGGCACAGTTTGAACTTTTTAAAGATACTTTTATATCACTTGGGTGATTTATTTTTTATACATGGACTTTTTATATCCCACATAAGGGGCAACTTTTCAAAAAAACTAAAGTAACGATCTTATGTGCTTTATACTACTGTGTGCTTTATATACTCAATCTATAGTCTGCAAACTATATACTTCTAGTGTTTGTGGAGTATCAAAAAATACTATTAAATCAGATCAATGAATGTGAATAAATTTGAGTTAGGTTAATTACAAAATGTTATTCACAAGAGGTTATATATAAACCCGCCCATATTTGCACCATTTAGTAGTTGATTCGTTAGCAGGTATAGCCATATATCTCTGAAAAGTGATACCCAATCTATATATTGTTAGTATTGTATATATTTTCTGGTTTAAACTCACATATACCAAAAAAAAAAATTTTACCAACTACAATGATAATATATAAGACCCTAGACAAGAAAAATACAAATAAAACTAAAGACAAATAAAGTAAAGACTTGATAGAAATCGTTTAAGAAGATTAATTAATTAATATTGGGTAAAATGAGTATTTGTGTTTATCGGTGTCCTTTTATCAAGCAGTGCAAAAATAACCACTGCTGAGTTCTCCAGCACTCTCAGAGGAGATTTCTCACATCTGAGTGCTTGTTTATGAAGCGGTGTAGATTTCTTCTCCTTTTGAGGAGTGAAGTGATCTACAAACGCTTTGGACTGTGGAGAACACCTTCTGTTACTGTAATCTCTTGTTAAATATATTTATTGTGTTTTCACAGAAGAAGAAATAAAATGATACAATACATGGATACATATCAATCATCGGAAGATCTTTGCAGTATGATAAAAAAGATAAATAAATAAGTTAATAAAATAAAGTAATTTTAGAGATATCTTACAACCATATTTACTATACACTAGTTGGGATTCTAGATGTAAGATTAAAGAAATAAATCAAGTTATTAGACTAAGTATCCATAGGAATATTTTAGGAAATAATAAAAGAAAAGGAGAGGGAGGAGAGATAAAGATGGAAAGAAGGAAAGAAGAGAAAAAAAAAAGAGAAAGTCCCGGGATGATGATCCAGCTCTCATTAGGTATACAAATATAACATATATTTCAGTAATAATATGATATATATCTTAGTGTGGTAACAACAGAGATTGGTCAAAATCTGTAGGGAGGTAGTTTTTAACCCATGGTTGCCAAATTTTGCAAAATGTATTTATTTTATTTTCTTCAATAGCTGTCATCTTGGCGTATAAAAGTGCTCTGTTCATTCTGTGTTTAGCTTCAGCAAGAATTAGATTTTGGGACTTCCACGCCTTGGCAATCGTTCTTTTAGCTGCAGTGCTAAGTTGGAAAAACAATTGGAATTGAGTATGGGTGAGTATTGTGGGTTTAAGGTTTAGGAGTCCCGTTGCAGGATCTGGAGGAATCGTGATTTCCAGGGCTTTAGAAGCCATAAGAAATATATTCTTCCAGAATTCTTCAACTACGGGGCATTGCCACCATATGTGAAAATGTGTTCCTGCTGTGTCACATCCTCTAAAGCAATTAGGTGAATATGTGGGGACAAATTTACCTATTCTAGCTGGTACAAGGTACCAGCGTGCTAGAACCTTGTAATTAGTTTCTACAGCAAAACAATTTGGAGAGGAAGTTTTGGTGGCTGACCATATATTCGACCAATCTTGTTTATTAAACACCCGATTCATATCTTGTGCCCATTTAGTTGTGTATGAGGGTAGAAACTCACTAGATATCATATTAAGTTGGAAATATAATATTGAGATAAGTCCTCTAATGTGTGTATCACTTATACAAATCCGCTCAAATTGAGTCATTTGATTAAGAGTTGAGCCTGTACTAAGAAGTGGTTCATAAAAATTTTTAATTTGTAAATATCGAAATATTTCAGTTTTAGGTAACCCAAAGGTTTCACATAGTACAGGAAATGTATAAATAGCTTTAGTCGAGGAAAGCTTGTATAAACGAGTCAGGTTCGTAGAGGTCCATGCAGAGAATGATTTGGGGAATTTCCAGGCAGGATAAAAGGCTGGATTATTAAGAAATGAAAGCAAGGGATTATGTGTTGATTGAAGATTATGTGCAAATTTACATTTATCCCATACTGCTAGGGTCTGTTTCGTGATAGGATTAGAAAGATGTATTCTATCAGCAGGACAGAGCCAAAACATGTTTGCCACTGAGATAGGGTCACTTTCCACTGATTCAATAGCTACCCATAGGGGAGCTTCTACAGAAGTATGATACTTGGGTATAAGTGCTAGCTGTGCAGCGTAGAAATAGGAGGAAATGTTGGGCAATCCCAAACCACCACTCAATTTATTAAGGTAAAGTGTAGATTTAGGTATACGAGGTTTGGTGGTACCCCAAATGAAGGACATAACTCTACGTTGAGTAAGTCTAAGAAAGTAAGATGGCAAAGAAATAGGGAGTACCCTAAATAAATATAAGAATTTCGGCAGGATTGACATCTTTACCGCATTAATCCTTCCCAACCATGACAATGATAGAAGAGCCCATTGTTTCAGGAAGCCGGAAGTTTGTTTAAGGAGGGGGTAAGTAATTTGCCTCAAAAAGGTCTTTAAGAGAGATTGTGAGTTTTATTCCTAGGTATGGGAGCTGCTTTGGAACCCAAGTAAAGGGTAAGGAAGTTTGTGCCCGCTGAAGTTCTAATTGAGATAAGGAAATATTTAATGCATTTGATTTTGTTGGATAAACATGTAGTCCTGATATTTGGGCAAAATTATCTAGTGTTTTTAGTAGATTAGGGGTGGATATATGGGGATGAGACAAAAATATGAGAATGTCATCCACAAAGAGACATAGTTTATGGTGATAACCACCTAGTTCGATACCTTTAATGTCAGGATTGGTTCTAATAAGGTGTGCCAGGGGTTCTATTATTAGGGCAAAAAGTAGAGGGGAAAGAGGGCATCCTTGTCTAGTGCCTCTTTTGATATCAATCATTGTTGACTTATAGCCTGCATATTTGATATATGCTCTAGGATTATTGTATAAGGATGAGACCCAGGTTAAAAAATTGTTTCCAAATCCCCATTTACCAAGGACATATTCCATATAAGGCCACGTAACCGAATCGAATGCTTTTCTTATGTCTAAGGATACAAGGCAAGCTGAGATTTGTCTAGTTTTAGCAGCATTAATAAGTAAGAGTGCTCTCCTGATATTATCTCCAGCTTGGCGTTTAGGCATAAAGCCTGCTTGGTCTCTATGGATTAGTAGGCCAATAATATTATTCAGTCTAGTGGCCAAAATTTTAGCAATTAATTTTATATCGAGATTTAGGAGGGATATAGGATGATAATTAGTCCAGGAGGTGGAGTCAGAATGTGGTTTGGGGATCATTGCTATTATAGAGGTGAGAGTCTCTGTTCTAAATGAGTTACCTTTAAGGATCGAATTGAAGGCTTTAGTTAAGGCAGGTGTTAAGATTGATGCAAATTGTCTATAATATGTTGCCGAAAATCCATCTGGGCCTGGTCTTTTACGTAATTTTAAAGATTTTATTGCGTTAAGGACTTCAGTATCTGTAATTGGACATTCAAGAAGATCTTTCTGTTGTTGATCAAGGTTAGGAAGCGTGATATTGGAGAACAGTGTGTCTGCTTTAGTTTTGTTAAAATTTGAGGCAGAAGAATATAGTTTAGATAACTTAGAGCGAAAAATTTCAAGTATTTTCACTGGGTTACTAGTGTAAGATTCCCGGGATACTTTCAATCTGATGGGCGTATGTATATGTTGTGAATTTTTTAAAATTCTGGCCATAGGTGTATCAGGTTTATTTGCCCTGCGATATTGAACATGCTGGCGTTTACTTATAAGTTTATCTGCGGTATCAGTAAGAAAAAGATCTAGATCCAGGCGGGCTTTTTCTAGTTTGGTAATGTTGGTAGCATTCGGGGAGGTTTTAAAAGTTTGATGACAGTCATTAAAGGTAGATTCAAGTTTTGCAAACAACAGTTTGCGTTCTCTTTTAAGGTTAGTTGCTTGTTGTATCAGTCTACCCCTAATGACTACCTTGTGCGCCTCCCATAATGTAATAGCAGAGACATTGTCTGTATCATTGGATTTTAGGTAATCAGATAGTGCTTTTTCAATCTCAACACGATGGGAAGGGTGGGTCAGAATTGAATCGTTTATACACCAAGTGGTATCGTGTGATCTAGGAATTGTGGAAGCAATGGTAATGAATACTGCGCAGTGTTCTGTCCATGGAAAAGGAATGATTTTGGATGATATGATTTCTGGTAGCATACTTGATGGGATTAGAATATGATCTATTCGTGAAAGAGTTATGCGGATAAGAATAATGAGTGAAGCGCCTACTAATAGGGTTCATCTCTCGCCAAGTATCTACCAGGCTATGAGTGGTGAGTAGATGTTGAAAAGTTAGGTTTATTGAGTTTGTGGTAGGTCCAGGGGGAGATATATCTAAGAACGGGAAAATAGTAGCATTAGAATCCCCACAAATAACAGTACCAAACTTATGTACTTCTATAAGTTGAAAAAGGTGGGATAAGAAAGCAGTTGGGCATTTGTTAGGGGCATAATAAGACACAATAGTAATAGGATTATCAGAAATAAATCCTGTTAGGAGAACATATCGTCCTTCAGGGTCTGTTATTTTGGATACAAGGTTAAACGGAGTGGAACGGTGAAACTTTGTCAATAAAATGCGTTTCCTGCAAACATATAATATTAGCTTTTTTCATAGCAAAAGAGCGTAAAGCCTTGGTTCGCTTATGTGGAGTATTAAACCCCTGTACATTTAATGACAAGATATTTATAGGAGCCATAAAACAACGAATGCGAATATTATAGCATAACAAGCAGAGTACTCACCGAGAGCCAGGATCACCAACCCGAGAGTCAGGAGGGAATAGCAAAGATTAAAGAAAGAAGCAATAGAATAGAAAAAGAAAAAAGGAGAGGAGAATCGAACAAACCCAATATGAAGACAATTTAGCAGTATATAAAGGCTAAATAATAGGGTGTAGGAGCATCTCAGGAGAGATTTTAGAACTCTCTGAGAGGGTCCGGGACCACCAATAGAGACCCCCATAACAATGGTAGGAGTCCTTAGGTGGAATAAAGGGCAACAAGAAATTCCTAAGGGATGTATAACATCGGAGGACCACAGGAACTATTCCATTACTATCATGGAAAAATTTCGCTTAAATTGTTACAAAAAAAGAAAAAATAAAGTTCAAAAACTTGAAAGGAAAAAAAAACAGAAAAAAGTTAATATAAAAAAATTAAAAAAAAATATAAAAAAAAAAATATATATATATTTTTGTAACATAACAGTAGTATGTAGCCATAACTCATTTTAGTCATGAATATGGCCAGTTAATTAACTCTGTCAGCATACTGTGCTGGAAAAAAGTAGCAAGGACAAATAACTAGTCTGGCTTAGATTGTCAGTCCATTGAATCCTCATTGTTTGGTGGTGAATGTTCATATCGACCTCGCTTGTTAAGATTTTGATGGGAAGATGTGGAATAGCTGGGTTTTGGGTCTTTGTTTTGCTGTGTAGAACGAAAAGCTCAGCGCCTATGAGACTGGTCATTTGGTAAGATTGCTTCGGCTAGGCCCATATCAAATAGGGCTGACTTCAAGTCCTCTGAAGAGCGACAAACATATTTTGTTTCCAAATGAGTAAATCTGAGACAAAAAGGAAATCCCCACTGATAGGAAATTTGATTTCTCTGGAGTACCTGGAGTTGAGGTTTAAGTGCACGTCTTTTTGCAACCGTTAGTGGGGACAAATCTGTGAAGAGTTGATAGGTATTGCCCTGGAAGCTAAGAGATTCTCTCCCTCTGGCAGCTGTTAGTATCTGTTCTTTGGTTCTGTAAAAGTGCAATTTAGCTATAATATCCCTCGGGGGACCATTTATTTTTGCGTGGGGCTAACACTCTATGCACTCTATCCATTTCGAACCTGTCAATAGGGGTTCCAGGTAATAATTCTTGAAAGAGCGCCGTGATATTAGCCTGCAGATCTAGAACAGATTCAGGGATTCCCCTGATTTGCAGATTTGATCGACGATCTCTGTTCTCTTGGTCCTCTAAACAATTTTGTAATGTAAGGTTTTCCTCTTTTAGTACCTTCATCTCAGACATGTAGTTCGGTGTAAAATTATCAATTTCATCAACCCTCAATTCTAAGTCAGCTGTTCTCTGACCTAGTTCTCTAATTTCTTTAGTCAGTTTGTCAGTTATATGATCAGAAGTCTGTTTGAGGGCTTTCTGAAGCATACATTCAAATTTTTTGAAGATGTCAGACTGTGTAGCAGCTTGTAATTCACAGTATTCATATTCAGACTCAGACTCACCGTTAGCAGCCTGTGTCTTCTGACTGTGAGGTAAAGATTTTTCAGTGTATTCACCGCTGTGCTGACTGTGAGGTAAAGATTTTCCAGTGTATTCACCGCTGTGCTGACTGTGAGGTAAAGATTTTCCAGTGTATTCACCGCTGTGCTGACTGTGAGGTAAAGATTTTTCAGTGTATTCACCGCTGTGCTGACTGTGAGGTAAAGATTTTCCAGTGTATTCACCGCTGTGCTGACTGTGAGGTAAAGATTTTCCAGTGTATTCACCGCTGTGCTGACTGTGAGGTAAAGATTTTTCAGTGTATTCACCGCTGTGCTGACTGTGAGGTAAAGATTTTCCAGTGTATTCACCGCTGTGCAGACTGTGAGGTAAAGATTTTTTAGTGTATTCACCGCTGTGCTGTGGGGGAGAGGATGCCGCCGCCATTCCAGTCGCCAGCCTGTGTGCCGCTTCCTTCATTTTTCCTGCTTTAATTTTTGTTTTAGGAGCTCTCAAGACCATTGTCAGTGAAGCTGACAGCATTAGGTAGGATTTTCTGCAGTTTTGGGATACTTGCTGGTTCACTGGGACCTGTAGTCCTCTGATGAAAACTCCCAAGGAGCGGAGCTCTAAGGTAACATTACCTTCACCTCAGGCTGCCGCACATGCGCCCTCCTGTTACTGTAATCTCGTTATACATTAGCGAGATTACAATACTAGAAAATCTGTGAAACTCTCTCGTGTCAGCTTATTAAGCAGCAATGTATTACCACTGCCGAGTACATGAGCCTTCTCAGAGGAGAGTGCTCAACTCATATTAATAAAATAATTAGCACCCCTACACAAAATTATATATATATATATATATATATATATATATATATACACACATACACAATATCTCACAAAAGTGAGTACACCCCTCACATTTTTGTAAATATTTGATATCTTTTCATGTGACAACACTGAAGAAATGACACGTTGCTACAATGAAGATTAGTGAGTGTACAGCTTGTATAACAGTGTAAATTTGCTGTCCCCTCAAAATAGCTCAACACATAGCCATTAATGTCTAAACCACAGGCAACAAAAGTGAGTACACCCCTAAGTGAAAATGTCCAAATTGGGCCCAAAGTGTCAATAGTGGGCCCAAACTGTCATTATTTTCCAGCACTGCCTTAACCCCCTTGGGCATGGAGTTCACCAGAGCTTCACAGGTTGCCACTGGAGTCATCTTCCACTCCTCCATGACGACATCACAGAGCTGGTGGATGTTATAGACCTTGTGCTCCTTCACCTTCTGTTAGAGGATGCCCCACAGATGCTCAATAGGGTTTAGGTCTGGAGACATGCCTGCCCAGTCCATCACCTTTACCCTCGGCTTCTTTAGCAAGGCAGTGGTCGTCTTGGAGGTGTGTTTGGGGTCCTTATCATGTTGGAATACGAAGGGAGGGGTTCATGCTCTGCTTCAGTATGTCACAGTACATGTTGGCATTCATGGTTCCCTTAATGAACTGTAGCTCCCCAGTGCTGGCAGCACTCATGCAGCCCCAGACCATGACACTCCCACCACCATGCTTGAATGTAGGCAAGACACACTTGTCTTTGTACTCCTCACCTGTTTGCCGCCACACACGCTTGACACTATCTGAACCAAATAAGTTTATCTTCCTCTCATCAGCCCACAGGACATGGTTCCAGTAATCCATGTCCTTAGTCTGCTTGTCTTCAGCAAACAGTTTGCGGGCTTTCTTGTGCATCATCTTTAGAAGAAGCTTCCTTCTGGGATGACAGCCATGCAGATCAATTTGATGCAGCGTGCGGCGTATTGTCTGAGCACTGACAGGCTGACCCCTCACCCCTTCAACCTCTGCAGCAATGCTGGCAGCACTCATATGTCTATTTCCCAAAGACAACCTCTGGATATGACGCTGAGCACGTGCACTCAACTTCTTTGGTCAACCATGGCAAGGCCTGTTCTGAGTTGAACTTGTCCTGTTAAACCACTGTATGGTATTGGCCACCATGCTGCAGCTCAGTTTCAGGATCTTGGCAATCTTCTTATAGCCTAGGCTATCTTTATATAGAGCAACAATTCTTTTTTTCGGATCCTCAGAGAGTTCTTTGCCATGAGGTGCCATGTTGAACTTTCAGTGACCAGTATGAGAGAGTGAGAGCGATAGCACCAAATTTAACACATCTGCTCCCCATTCACATCTGAGACCTTGTAACACTAACGAGTCACATGACACAGGAGAGGGAAAATGGCTAATTGGGCCCAATTTGGACATTTTCACTTAGGGGTGTACACTGTTATACAAGCTGTACACTCACTACTTTACATTGATATAATAAAAGATATTAAAAAAAAATTAAAAACGTGAGGGGTGTACTCACTTTTGTGAGATACTGTATATAATATATATATATATATATATATATATATATATATATATATATATATATATATATATATATGTAACGCAGGGGTTTACCAGAGTCATTGTACTGGGTGGTGTGTTATTCCTTAAATAAGGGAATGGCCCCCACTAGTGGCCACTACAGCTTTGGCACGAACCTCTCTCTATTTAGTAACAAACAACTATGCATGATGGACTGTGTAGTTTAATAAGGAAGTGACTCATATGTTTAAACCAGTCAAGGAGCTACCTACCCACAATGTCTCACTTACCTACCCACAATGCCAAGAACAGAACAGCCTGCTGGGTAAGGGAATAAAAGGGACAGGCATGGCACGTTTCTGCCTTTTGCTGGGACGCCATTAAAGACCTGCCTGCAGGGAGCTATGAGTGTGCGATTGTAAGACTGCGGCCTGTTGGCACGGAGCAGAATTGTGTGGCCTCTAAGGAATTCCGGAACACAGTGAGCTGGATCAGCGTGTGGACGGATCGAAGGGCTCAAGATAACTCAAAAGTTTCCTGCATTGCAGTCACCAACCATCGGAAGGAGCGGTGCAGTGTGGCGGCGCCAGCTTGGTGCGGGACTGAGATATCAGAAGCGGTGCAGTACAAGCATCTGGGCCTTGTGCGGTGAGCGGGCACTTGCTCAGATTGATATAATACTTGTTATGTTACTGTGCAAATAGGTCTCAGATGTCTGGTGAGACCTGTAGTCCCAATAGTTTCACTTTTTCAAAGAATGCATGCAGCAAAACCTCAGAGTTCATTTTCTCTGTACTAAAGAGCTAATTTTGAGTTGCATGTTTCAGTAAGGAAGAAGTTCTACAGGTGCTTTATATAACTGAGCACACAGTTATCTACACATCACCTTCACTGTAATTTGCACTCCCTTGTTTCCTGGATTACAAATGCTGCAGTTTAATAAGCTAGCTGAAGAGGAAGAAGACAAGAGACTTTACTTTTCACTATAAAGCGTTCTGACCTCGTTATACATATTCCGAGAACTGCATTACAACCTAGGGGGAGCCCTTGAGCATATGATATAGATATTTGTACTGTATTACACTGCTGCATTGTATCTGATAGTGCACTGCCTATTTAATGTGTATGCACTGAGGAGGGAGTGGAAATGTTTTCAATGTAAGGGATCTACCATATTGAATACAGGTCCCACTTTGTGCCTTTCTGCATATGCTCCTCAAGTGACCATTGAGGTTTGGTTTCCACCTGCATCTTGATTGTTATTACTTTCACTCTTTGTATTGGGTTACCGCTGTGTTTAATGTTCTGAACAAGTTTTTTTCTGTAAACTGTCTATGTGGTTAATTTACAATTTGTGTGAGACTCTATCTATTATTACAGCTGGTGGAGTGACGGATATCCAGGTGATGGTAAATATACAGTATATTGTGTTATTATTGTGTTGCTCTTTACCATTGGGTCTTACACTAACACTACCACACAGTTGTGCCAGGGGGGTCGAGTCCATTTTCTGGGGTTGAGAGGCAGAGTGCAGGTCCAATCAAATATTCAGAAGCTCCTTAGGGGGTCAGTGCTATATATATATATATATATATATATATATATATATATATATATATATATATCCGAAAGTATTGGGACACCTCTACATGCACATGAACTTTAAAGAGTAACTCCACTCTTGTTGAGAAAAAAATTTTCCCCTCTGGGTGATCCATGTACACAGTACATTACAATGATTTTAACAATGTGATAATGAGTGGGTTGAAAATGGCGCCAAGTGTCTTGTTTTAAAAAATATAGTTTCCCCTTTAAGAAAGTGTAAACACTGAACCATATAAAAAATTAATTGTAAAGGTGTTGGCCCTAAAAACATACAAAATAAATGTGAACAATATTAAGAAAAAGCATATGGTGATTGAAAAAGCAAATAAATATATAAAGTCCAAAGTGACGATCCCAACACCATAAATAATTGAAATCTTCTGGTTTGATGTTCCTTCAAATAAAAACTTCACCATGAGTGCTCATGAGGTAGATGGCAACTCACCAAAGGAATCTGACCACTTTTTACAGTTGATCCAAATGCGCTTAGGTTGAATGGACCAAAGAAATCCTAGGTATTCATCTCTCCCCTGAGTGACCCCCTCCAGATGGCGGCTGAGGATAAGGGAACAGACTCCACCAATGACACAAAAAACATCTCTTATGGTGTAGTAAGTTTTAGTAAAAAAAGTTTAAAAATGTAACAAAAGATTTTGCCTTTACATGTGACTGTGCTATGCCCAGCACTAAAGTGTCTACAGCATGTGCGGGTGGATATATCAGAATTGCGGCGGCGTGCGATCCACACCTCATTCTGGATATACCAAAAGGATGTCACATAGAAGACTTGGAAGTGACGAGTCCGCACTTCTATGTACGTTTCACCGTACTGGCATCATCAGGAAGTGACAAACTCCCATTTCCTGTTTGATTTTATAATGCACAAAGGGGTGATTGGCTAGGCTCCCCAAACATGGACATTGGGGACAAAAAAGGAATCTACCTCATTCCCGGATATCATCCACCCATGCCGCACACACCTAAACAATTGCAACTAACAATGATAGCTATAAATTCATAAAAAACTCTATTTAAAGTGGAGGGCCACCCTAAAAATAAATTTCACCTTATTCTCTTTCTTTTAATGTCCTAATAAACATTGCATTAAAAAAAAAAATTTCACTTGCCTGTAAAACACTGTTGCTAGGCAGACTTCCTAATCTGCCTTCTTCCTACACCGCAGTGATCTTCCTCTCTTCTTTACTTGCATTGCCTCATGGGAAATGAGTGTCATAATTTCCCATGAGTCTGTGGGCATGACTGTGCTGAAAAACCATGTGATTTGCAGGGAGGAAATGACGCAATTTGAGGCCGATCCCAGCGCCATTTTTAAAAAGGTAACAAAGCCCTTTATTGCCAGAACACATGTGGATGTCCATGAGAGAGCACCTGAACCGATAGGAGAGAAGATCTATCAGGATTCGAGCAGCTAAATCACCTTGAAGATTTACCCAGAACAGGTAAGCTTTTGTAATAATGAAATGCAGGTCTAAATGTGCTCACTATGTGTATAGATGTCTTGTATAGGTTTATTTTGATTGCTCCTTCTTTGTCCTTTTTTAAAATGTCATTATTTTTTATATGTCTTCCATTTCTTTCTTCTGCGTGTTAGCATGTTTTTCCTCTTTTCTTTGTTTAATAGATGTCCTTTTGAATTTTTTTTTTTTCGGTTTCCTTTTTTCTGCTTGTATATGTAGTATGTCTTTACAATGCAATAGACTATTCTTAATTTTTTTTGTTTTTCATTGTCAGATTTTTTTTTCATTTTCTAATACATTTCAAATTTTTTTATTTTTATTCAATTATAATTTTTTTATTTTTTATATATATATTTTTATCTAATTTAATTATTGTCGCTGTTTTTAGTTTTAAATTTAATTTTATATTTTTATTTATTTTATTTATTTTTGCTAAAGATTTATTTTTTAATTTCTGATATTTTATTTTTTTTGCAGTGATTTATTTTGTTCTGACCGTCCTCAAGATTTATCTATAACTTTTCTAATTCCATCTTTAGTCACTATACCCTGGTATGTCTCCTAAAAATATTGAACATTTTTTTTTTTTTTTCATCATCTCCTCTCCATCTTTTCTACTGTAGTTTCTCCTGTCCTCCCTCCTCCTCCCTCCCTCCCTCCCTTCCTCCCTCCCTCCCTCCCTCCTTTCTTATCCACCAACTACTTACTTCACCCTTCTACTCCATCCCTTCCCTCCTCCTCCTTCCTCCATCCTCCATCTTCCTCCCTCTTCCGTCGTTTTCCTCCCTCCATCCTCTGTCCTCCTCTTATTTTTTGTTAGCCACCAACTACTTACTACTACACCCTCCTACTCCATCCACCCTCCTCCTACTCCATCCTCTTTCCTCCTCCTCCCTCTTAATCCTCCTCCTCTTCCTCCCTGCAATCTCCTCCGTCCTCCTCATTCCTCCATCCTCCTGTCATGGTTATGCAATAGAGTTTGTTGATCAGCATACCTGTCTCCATGTGTTCATCTCTAGAGACCAGCTGACCCTCACCTGACTGCTTTTGTAACCTCTCCTCTAAGCATGGTCCCACCCCAGGCCCTATCAGGGAACCCTATATTAACCTGTGCACTGCAAGCCAGCAGTGCTGATCAACCATTGTGTGTTAGCCTCTGTGTGTACTTGCTGTGTTTCCTACATCTGATTCCTGTTACCGACTTTGGCCTGTTCTTAACTATTCCTGTCTGCTCGTGACCCTGACCTTTGACGTGTTCCCGACCATCCCTGTTTGCCTGTGACCCTGAACCTTGGCGTGTATTCTGTCGTCCTTGTCTGCTTGTGGCCCCGACCTTGGCTTGTCCCTTACTTTCCTTGTTCCAGCCTGCTGCCTCCTTGCTCTTCTCCTGTAGTCTACTGTGAGACCCTGGGGGCCGTGACCTGGAGCCAGACTGCAGCGCAGTCCATCCTTACCATTAAAGGCTCTGGTGAACACCTGCTGGCTCTTAGACTCCGCGCCCTGGGGAATCTACGCTCTAGCTTCCAGTGGGATCTGTGTCAATGATCAAGTAGACCTGCTTCCTGGACCTCCCAGGGTTCAGTCCGCAGCAGTCAGCCGTAGGGTCCACTACCTTGCGGTGCACTCCTGATCCCAACGGTGTGCATCTGTCACCCAGCCTCTAGGTGACCTGACAGTTTGATCAGCCATGGACCCGGCTGATGTGCCGCTACCCGCAGATGATCCATTGCAGGGCTTAGTTCGCAGACTTGAGACCCAGGAATCGCATCAGACCCAAGTGATGTGATTCCTTCAGCATTTGGCATCCCGTTTTGAACAGGTTCAGGCCTCATTAGGACCCCCGGTTCAACAACCTCAGCCGCTATCTGCTGCTGCACCTATCGCATCAGTCTCAGCCACACATTCATTACAACTGCCAGCTCTGGCCCGTTTCTTTGGGGACTCCAAGGCTTGCAGGGGGTTCCTTAGCCAGTGCATGATTCATTTTGAACTTCAGCCCCAAAACTTCCTGTCCGATTGGGCAAAAGTAGCCTATACTATATCCCTTCTGTCCGGCGAGGCGCTAGCTTGGGCTGCCCCTCTGTGGGAACTGAATGATCCAGTCATTTCTATCCTGTCTGATTTCTTGAAACTTTTTCGGAATATCTTCGAGGAACCGGGTCGTGCCTCCTCAGCGGCTAGCGCTCTTTTACGTCTCCGTCAAGAGTCCGCTTCTGTGGGACAGTATGCTCTTCAGTTCCGTATCCTCACAGCTGAATTGAGCTGGAATAATGAGTCCCTAGTTGCAACCATTTTACATGACCTCTCTGATAGAGTGAAGGATGAATTAGCAGAAAGATCCCTTCCTGCTGATCTGGACGGTGTCATCACCTTGTGTAACCAGATCGATATTTGCTTTCAGGAGAGAGCCCTGGAAAAAAGACGCCAGCACTCCCCGTTCCTTAGGCAGCTTGAGCTCCTAGTCCCTTCTCTTCGATCCGAGGAGCACCCCCTGCCTGCTGAGGAACCTATGCAGCTGGGCTGGACCAAGTTGTCTCCTGAAGAACGCGCTAGGCGCAGAACTCTGGGCCTGTGCCTCTACTGTGGGGCCAAAGGTCATTTTCGTGACACTTGTTCTCTTCATCCGGAAAAACGATTGGGGCTAATACATCTGGAAGGTGGAGTATTAGACCCTGAAGTATCACCTTCACCTTGTCGTCTTCTTCTTTCTGTGTTCCTTCATGTCAGCGCTTCCTCTCGTTCGGTCTCGGCATATCTGGATTCCGGAGCCGCTGGCAATTTCATGGACTGGGGAACTGCGTCTTCCATGAGACTTACCCTTTTGCCCCTTACAATGCCATTGGTGGTCTTGGCGATTTATGGCACTGTTCTCCCAGGGGGCCCTATCCGCTTCCAGACCCTCCCTGTTAACATGTCGTTAGGGACACTCCACCAGGAGTGGATATCCTTCCTTGTCTTACCTAAGGCCTCCTCTCCTATCATATTAGGTCTTCCTTGGTTACGGCTCCATTGTCCACATGTTGACTGGACTGCTGGACAGATCTTGACTTGGGGTTCCTCCTGTTCCTCCTCCTGCCTACTCAAGGTTACCCCAAAAGAGAATCCTCCTGTTGCCACCATCCCAGTATCTTCTGCTCTTCCCGCTGCGTATAGCGGTTTCTGGAATGTCTCCTGCAATAGTCGGGCTGAGGCACTCTCTGGGTCGTGTGGCACTCTGGATGAGGAGCCTACCTGTGAACCTGAGCCGATCAGTCACTCCAGTTTGCATGGCCATTTCCCTTTGCTTGTGCCTGGACCCCCTTGGACACACACCCAGGCTGACTCGTCCACCAGTTCCACAGTCGCTACGCCCTGCGATGCAATTCTGGTGGTCGCTGCACCTGGCAATGCTGTTCAGTCGGCCTCTCCACCAGTCCAGCCTATGCCCAGTGAGCTTCCTGCTTCTTGTTCAGGACCTTCTGTAACCTGGCCTCACCCTACTGCTACTACGTCCATTCAAACCTGTTTAAGAGGCTCAATCCATCCTTTGGATAGACTGCCTCATTCGGCCAGGTGGGGTTTTCAATCTTTTGTTCAGGGCTCTCTGCATTCTGTTTGTGTTCCGGCTATCCAGCTTAACTCTTGTGACATGTCCCCTTTTAACCAACCTGACCTCAGGGATCCACTGACCTCTACCCAGTCTGATGGTCCTGTGTTGGATGTCCAGCACATCTTTAAGGGTCTGGGGGACCCTGCTCAGACTTCTGATGGCCTTACCCATTTCTAAAAAGCCTTTAGTCCTCAATAAGTCCTTTCATCCTCTCCTTACCTCGGTTCCGGCCTCTGAGGATAATCTAAAGTAGGAGGTTAGTCAAGTTTTGGATTCCCGGCTCCTTAAAGGCATTCTTCAGTACCTCGGAAAATTGCAAAGGGTTTGGTCCTGAGGAGAGGTCTTGGATCACTGCATCTGAGGTCTTTGCTCCTCGTCTATTGAGGAGGTTTCATCTGGAGTTTCCCTTTAAGCCTGGGCACAGGCAGGGGAGGGGGAGGTCTTAAGAGGGGGGGTACTGTCATGGTTATGCAATAGAGCTTGTTGATCAGCATACCTGTCTCCATGTGTTCATCTCTAGAGACCAGCTGACCCTCACCTGACTGCTTTTGTAACCTCTCCTCTAAGCATGGCCCCACCCCAGGCCCTATCAGGGAACCCTATATTAACCTGTGCACTGTAGCCAGCAGTGCTGATCAACCATTGTGTGTTAGCCTCTGTGTGTACTTGCTGTGTTTCCTACATCTGATTCCTTTTACCGACTTTGGCCTGTTATTAACTATTCCTGTCTGCTCTTGACCCTGACCTTTGGCGTGTTCCCGACCATCCCTGTTTGCCTGTGACCCTGAACCTTGGCGTGTACTCTGTTGTCCTTGTCTGCTTGTGGCCCCGACCTTGGCTTGTCCCATACTTTTCTTGTTGTTCCAGCCTGCTGCCTCCTTCCTCTTCTCCTGTAGTCTACTGTGAGCATGAGCTGTGAGACCCTGGGGGGCCGCGACCTGGAGCCAGACTGCAGCGCAGTCCATCCTTACCATTAAAGGCTCTGGTGAACATCTGCTGGCTCTTAGACTCCGCGCCCTGGGGAATCTATGCCCTAGCTCCCAGTGGGATCTGTGTCAATGATTAGGGATGAGCTTCGAGTTCGAGTCGAACACATGTTCGACTCGAACATTGGCTGTTCGCAAGTTCGCCGAACAGCGAACAATTTGGGGTGTTCGCGGCAAATTCAAATGCCGCGGAACACCCTTTAAAAGTCTATGGGAGAAATCAAAAGTGCTAATTTTAAAGGCTTATATGCAAGTTATTGTCATAAAAAGTGTTTGGGGACCCGGGTCCTGCCCCAGGGGACATGGATCAATGCAAAAAAAAGTTTTAAAAACGGCCGTTTTTTCAGGAGCAGTGATTTTAATAATGCTTAAAGTCAAACAATAAAAGTGTAATATCCCTTTAAATTTCATAGCTGGGGGGTCTCTATAGTATGCCTGTAAAGGGGCGCATGTTTCCCGTGTTTAGAACAGTCTGACAGCAAAATGACATTTCAAAGGAAAAAAGCCATTTAAAACTACTCGCAGCTATTGCATTGCCGGTCCGACAATACACATAGAAGTTAATTGATAAAAACGGCATGGGAATTCCCCACAGGGGAACCCTGAACCAAAATTTTTTTTAAAAAGATGTGGGGGTCCCCCTAAATTCCACACCAGGCCCTTCAGTTCTGGTATGGATATTAAGGGGAACCCCGGCCAAAATTAAAAAAAAAAATGATGTGGGGGTCCCCCTAAATTCCATACCAGGCCCTTCAGGTCTGGTATGGATATTAAGGGGAACCCCGGCCAAAATTTAAAAAAAAAAATGACGTGGGGTCCCCCTAAATTCCATACCAGACCCTTCAGGTCTGGTATGGATTTTAAGGGGAACCCCACGCCAAAAAAAAAGAAAAAAAAACGGCGTGGGGTCCCCCCAAAAATCCATACCAGACCCTTATCCGAGCACGCAACCTGGCAGGCCGCAGGAAAAGAGGGGGGACGAAAGAGCGCCCCCCTCCTGAACCATACCAAGCCACATGCCCCCAAAACACCTTGTCCCCATGTTGATGAGGACAAGGGCCTCATCCCCACAACCCTGGCCGGTGGTTGTGGGGGTCTGCGGGTGGGGGGCTTATCGGAATCTGGAAGCCCCCTTTAACAAGGGGACCCCCAGATCCCGCCCCCCCCCGTGTGAAATGGTAAGGGGGTACAAAAGTACCCTTACCATTTCACTAAAAAACTGTCAAAAATGTCAAAAATGACAAGAGACAGTTTTTGACAATTCCTTTATTTAAATGCTTCTTCTTTCTTCTATCTTCCTTCATCTTCTTCTTCTTCTTCTGGTTCTTCCTCCGGCGTTCTCGTCCAGCATCTCCTCCGCGGCGTCTTCTATCTTCTTCTCCTCGGGCCGCTCCGCACCCATGGCATGGGGGGATGCTCCCGCTCTTCTCTTCATCTTCTTCTCTTCTTCATCTTCTTCTTTTCTTCTCTTCTCTTCTTCATGTTCTTCTCCGGCCCCGCCCACCGTTATTTAAGAACCGTCAGACGAGGAGACGCCGTCACACAGCGGGAGCCTCCCTCCATGACAGCATGGATGCGGAGCGGCCCAGAGAAGAAGATGAAGAAGAGAAGAAGATGAAGAAGAAGAAGATGAAGAAGAGAAGAAGATGAAGAGAAGAGCGGGAGCCTCCCCCCATGCCATGGGTGCGGAGCGGCCCGAGGAGAAGAAGATAGAAGACGCCGCAGAGGAGATGCTGGACGAGAACGCCGGAGTAAGAACCAGAAGAGCCAGAAGAACCAGAAGAATAAGATGAAGGAAGATAGAAGAAAGAAGGAAGAAGCATTTAAATAAAGGAATTGTCAAAAACTGTCTCTTGTCATTTTTAACATTTTTGACAGTTTTTTAGTGAAATGATAGGGGTAAGTACCCCCTTACCATTTCACACAGGGGGGGGCGGGATCTGGGGGTCCCCTTGTTAAAGGGGGCTTCCAGATTCCGATAAGCCCCCCCGCCCGCAGACCCCCACAACCACCGGCCAGGGTTGTGGGGATGAGGCCCTTGTCCTCATCAACATGGGGACAAGGTGTTTTGGGGGGCTACCCCAAAGCACCCTCCCAATGTTGAGGGCATGTGGCCTGGTACGGTTCAGGAGGGGGGGCGCTCTCTCGTCCCCCCTCTTTTCCTGCGGCCTGCCAGGTTGCGTGCTCGGATAAGGGTCTGGTATGGATTTTGGGGGGACCCCACGCCATTTTTTTTTTTTGGCGCGGGGTTCCCCTTAAAATCCATACCAGACCTGAAGGGTCTGGTATGGAATTTAGGGGGACCCCCACGTCATTTTTTTTTAAATTTTGGTTCAGGGTTCCTCTGTGGGGAATTCCCATGCTGTTTTTATCAATGAACTTCTATGTGTATTGTCAGACCGGCAATGCAATAGCCGCGAGTAGTTTTAAATGGCTTTTTTCCTTTGAAATCTCATTTTGCTGTCAGACTGTTCTAAACACGGGAAACATGCGCCTCCTCCTCCTCCTCATTCCTCAGTCCACCCTCATCCTACTCTTCATTTCTCCTCCCTCCTACCTCATCGCCCTCCCTCCCCCTCCCTCATCTTCCTATTCCTCCCTCCTATACCTACTTAGTTTTTCCTCCACCTACTACTTACTCCTTCAACCTCATCCATACTTCTATTCATAATACCTAATCTGCCTCCTACTCCTTTACAACGGTATAACGATACATTTTTTTTTTGGTTTTTCATAGATCCAACATCCATCTGTCCATCAACATCTTTTATTACAGGTAGTCTATGCTATCAAGTACACTGTAACATTATCTTCTAATCTGATTTAAATATAATGCTATTTTTCAAAAAGTTGTGTGTGTATATTTATATATAATGATTTTTTGTTTATTTTTTCTTTTTTTTTTGGTAATTTTTCTTTCAATTTTGGTTAAAGTTAATTATATAATGATTTTTATTTAGAAGTTATTATTATATTTATTAATGCGTTATTTATTATTTTTATTCCATAGAATTGAATAGACAAGTGGATTTGATTTATTTCAAAACCATGCCTGAAAATATCAAGTTTAATACATTGGTTTGATTTATTAATAATTCTGCATCATTATGTTTTTATCTATATATATTTTTTTGGTGTTGTGGGGGGGGGGGGGTTCTTTCTATTTTGTATGTTCAATTACACCTTTATATCTATTTTTATATTGACAATTGGTTTAGATATTTTTTTAAACCATGCGATTCTACGGGTTATGTATATGTGTGTATATCCATCTTTTATGCTACACCACATCCTCTAAACAAAATCATCCATCTTCTTTGTCGTCCTCTTTCCTCCTCCATCTTAGTTCATCTCATCCTCTATCTTCTTACTCCCCTTTTAATCATATATCTTCCATCTATCCTCCTCTTCCACCTGCTCTATTCTCCATTGTATTCCTCTGTTCTCTATTCTCCACTGTATTCCTCTACTTCTATTCTCCACTGTATTCCTCTACTTCTATTCTCCACTGTATTCCTCTACTTCTATTCTCCACTGTATTCCTCTACTTCTATTCTCCACTGTATTGCTCTATTCTCTATTCTCCACTGTATTCCTCTATTCTCCACTGTATTCCTCTACCTCTATTCTCCACTGTATTCCTCTACTTCTATTCTCTAACTCTATCTTCCACCGAACTCATGATTTATGCACCATCACATTGTCTATTCTTCATCTTTCATTTTCGTCCTCTCCCTCCTCCTTCATCCACTATCTTTCATCGTTCTCCACCTCCCCATTTTCCTTCACCTACAAACTTTATTCACCATCTCATCCACTATCTTGCTCTGTCCTCCTCCTCCTTTTCCACTTTCATCCTCGTCCACCATACTATTCCACCTTATTCTCTATACTCCACCATCGTCCTACTCCTGGTCCTTCCTCTATCCTATTTATCCTCCTCATCAATATTCCAGCACCGCCACCTTCTAACATCCTTCTCATCATCTATCCTAATTCTCACCTACTTATCCTTTATACTCATCCTAAGATATGGATCTCTTTATCTCCCTTTCTTTATCTCCCTTTCTTTATCTCATTTACTCTTCTCTCTCCTCCCTCCCTGCCTCCTTCCACTTGCTTTTCACTCTCCAACACTTCTCTCTTCACTTGCTCACTCTTCTTATTTTCTCTCTCTCTCTCTCCTCGCTTGCTCTTCACTCGCTCAATCTTTTTTTTTCTCTCTCCTCACTCGCTCTTCACTCGCTCACTCTTCACTCACTTACTCTTCATTAGCTCACTCTTTTTTTTATTTCTCCCTCTCTCTCTCCTCGCTTGCTCTTCACTCGCTCACTCTTCACTCGCACACTCTTCTTGTTTTCTCTCTCTCTATCCTCGCTCGCTCTTCACTCGCTCGTTCTTCACTCACTCACTCTTTTTTTTCTCTCTCTCTCCTCGCTCACTTTTCACTCGCTCACTCTTCACTAGCACGCTCTTCTTACTCTCTCTCTCTCTCTCCTCGCTTGCTCTTCACTGGCTCACTCTTCATTCGCTCGCTCTTCACTTGCTCACTCTTTTTTTTCTCTCTCTCTCCTCGCTTGCTCTTCACTCGCTCACTCTTCACTCGCTCACTCTTCACTCGCTCACTCTGCACTCGCTCACTCTTCATTAGATCACTCTTTTTTTTTCTCTCTCTCTCTCTCTCCTCGCTCGGTCTTCACTCGCTTGCTCTTCAATCGCTCACTCTTCATTAGCGCACTCTTCTTATTTTCTCTCTTTCGCTCGCTCTTCACTCACTCACTCTTTTTTTTTCTCTCTCCTCGCTTGCTCTTCACTCGCTCACTCTTCATTAGCTCACTCTTTTTCTTTCTCTCTCTCTCTCTCCTTGCTTGCTCTTCACTCACTTGCTCATCACTCGCTCACTCTTTTTTTCTCTCTCTCTCCTCGCTCGCTCTTCACTCGCTCACTCTTCATTAGCTCACTCTTTTCTCTCTCTCTATCCTCACTTGCTCTTCACTCGCTTACTCTTCACTCGCTCACTCTTTTTTTTCTCTCTCTCTCCTCGTTTGCTCTTCACTCGCTCACTCTTCGCTCGCTCTTCACTCACTCACTCTTTTTTTTTCTCTCTCTCCTCGCTTGCTCATCACTCGCTCACTCTTCACTTGCTCACTCTTTTTCTTTCTCTCTCTCTCCTCGCTTGCTCTTCACTCGCTCACTCTTTACTCGCTCACTCTTTTTTTTTCTCTCTCTCCTCGCTCGCTCTTCACTCGCTCACTCTTCATTAGCTCACTCTTTTTTTCTCTCTCTCTCTCTCTCTCTATCCTCGCTTGCTCTTAACTCGCTCACTCTTCACTCACTCACTCTTTTTTTTCTCTCTCCTTGCTTGCTCTTCACTCGCTCACTCTTCGCTCGCTCTTCACTCGCTCACTCTTTTTTTTTCTCTCTCTCTCTCCTCGCTTGCTCTTCACTCGCTCACTCTTCATTAGCTCACTCTTTTTCTTTCTCTCTCTCTCTCTCTCCTTGCTTGCTCTTCACTCACTTGCTCATCACTCGCTCACTCTTTTTTTTCTCTCTCTCTCCTCGCTCGCTCTTCACTCGCTCACTCTTCATTAGCTCACTCTTTTCTCTCTCTCTATCCTCACTTGCTCTTCACTCGCTTACTCTTCACTCGCTCACTCTTTTTTTTCTCTCTCTCTCCTCGTTTGCTCTTCACTCGCTCACTCTTCGCTCACTCTTCACTCACTCACTCTTTTTTTTCTCTCTCTCCTCGCTTGCTCATCACTCGCTCACTCTTCATTAGCTCACTCTTTTCTCTCTCTCTATCCTCACTTGCTCTTCACTCGCTTACTCTTCACTCGCTCACTCTTTTTTTTCTCTCTCTCTCCTCGTTTGCTCTTCACTCGCTCACTCTTCGCTCACTCTTCACTTGCTCACTCTTTTTCTTTCTCTCTCTCTCCTCGCTTGCTCTTCACTCGCTCACTCTTTTTTTTTCTCTCTCTCCTCGCTCGCTCTTCACTCGCTCACTCTTCACTCGCTCACTCTTTTTTTTTCTCTCTCTCCTCGCTCGCTCTTCACTCGCTCACTCTTCATTAGCTCACTCTTTTTTTCTCTCTCTCTCTCTCTCTCTATCCTCGCTTGCTCTTAACTCGCTCACTCTTCACTCACTCACTCTTTTTTTTTCTCTCTCCTTGCTTGCTCTTCACTCGCTCACTCTTCGCTCGCTCTTCACTCGCTCACTCTTTTTTTTTCTCTCTCTCTCTCCTCGCTTGCTCTTCACTCGCTCACTCTTCACTAGCACACTCTTCTTATTTTCTCTCTCTCTCCTCGCTTGCTCTTCGCTTGCTCACTCTTCACTTGCTCACTCTTGCTCTTCACTCACTTGCTCATCACTCGCTCACTCTTCACTCACTCACTCTTCATTAGCTCACTTTTTTCTCTCTCTCTCTCTCTCTCGCTCTCTCTCTCCTCGCTTGCTCTTCACTCACTCACTCTTCACTCGCTCTTCACTCACTCACTCTTTTTTTTTCTCTCTCTCCTTGTTTGCTCTTCACTCGCTCACTCTTCATTAGCTCCCTCTTTTTTTTTCTCTCCTCGCTTGCTCTTCATTAGCACACTCTTCTTATTTTCTCTCTCTCCTCGCTTGCTCTTCACTCGCTCGCTCTTCACTCGCTCCCTTTTTTATCTCTCTCTCTCTCTCCTCGCTTACTCTTCACTTGCTCACTCTTCATTAGCTTACTTTTCATTAGCTCACTCTTTTTTTTCTCTCTCTCCTCACTCGCTCTTCACTCGCTCACTCTTCATTAGCTCATCCTTTTTTTTTTCTCTCTCTCTCCTCGCTTGCTCTTCACTCGCTCACTCTTCACCAGCACACTCGTCTTATTTTCTCTCTCTCTCTATCCTCGCTCGCTCTTCACTTGCTCGCTCTTCACTCGCTCACTCTTTTTTTCCTCTCTCTCTCCTCGCCTGCTCTTCACTCACTCACTCTTCACTCGCTCGCTCTTCACTCGCTCATTCTTTTTTTCTTTTCTCTCTCTCCTCGCTCACTCTTCACTCGCTCACTCTTCACTCGCTCACTCTTCTTATTTTCTTTCTCTATCCTCGCTTGCTCTTCACTCGCTCACTCCTCGCTCACTCTTTTCTATCTCTATCTCTCTCTCTTGCTCTTCACTCGCTCGCTCTTGTCTGTCTATATCTCTCTCTCACTCTTCTCTTGTTTGCTATTCTCTCTCTCCCTCTCTATAATTATTCTTCTTTATATAATAATTTATACAATATTATTTTTTTTTTTGGTATATTATTGATTTCTTTTTATTCAAATGTTTAATAAAATAGAATACTGTTGCTGTCTTTTGTTTTATTTTTTTTTTTGTGCATATATGTGTGTGTGTGTATATATATATATATATATATATATATATATATATATATATATATATATATATATATATATATATATATATATATATATATATATATATATATATGAAGGCCGGTTTACCGGCCTGAAATTATGGGAGGAGCCCGGAGGGTATATAGCCAGACCATCCACAATGGTCTGTGTCAGTTCCAGTGCGCGGTAGCTCACATCACAGGGCTGACTCTTCCCAGCTCGCCTCATGTTCGGCAGTCTGTGCATTCAATCGCAGGTGCACTCCGGCTTTTCATTCGTGGTCTTCGTCGGCGGTTCCCACTCACGGTCGCAGGTAGTATCCAAACTTTCGTGTCATGTGCAAAATCTTGCGGTTTATTATGCTTCTTATCCTGCACCCCTTTTGTGAAAAAACCTGCCCCGGAGTTGTTGTCGCTCATGTCCCGACATCATTCGGCACAGGCATAGTACATTCGTAAAGTTCCTTCTGACAAATATATGATTCATTCGTAGACCCAAGCCTCCAGTTACTGTCGGTCGTTCTCAATATCACTCGCAATAGGCTTCACTGGTCAAAAAATTCATGCTCCATGGGGTTGCCATCTCATTCATTAGGAGATCAGCATATAAATCGTTTGTATAGGTTTCTGTGGCTGATTGAGGTGTGGTTGAGCCCACCTGGTGCCTTCTCTGCACTTGATTAGCCTGGGGGGATGGGTGGTTGATAGGTGTTCAGTTTCACAGTAAGGGATGGCATACACTCTACAACCAATTTGTATCAGATACTCCTTACTACCGATTTATATCGGATTAATTTAATATGTTTTTTACAAACTGATTCATATCAGATGCATTGCAGAGGCCGACTCTACCAACTCACTGCATGTCCTTCAAGATTGGTCGTAGGTTCTATCAATTGTCCCACACTCACTGTCGCAGGTAGTGCTTTCCTGCTACCGAACCGTTACTTTATGTTCCCCTTCGTAAACCACCTACAACTTCGTAGGTCTTACTCGGTTATTCGCACACATCCGTACTTACTGCCTTTCTCCGTTCCTCATTCGAGCCCCTTACGTCCACAACCAATCTGAATCTAGTCGCATAATCAGCGCAAAGATTCGGATCCTCTGCAAAACGAACTCCACCAACCGATCCGAGTCCAGTCGCAGCACCGGCTTAAAGATTCGGATCCTTGGCAATACAAACATCACCAACCGATCCAAGTCCAGTCGCAACACCGGCTCAATGATTCGGATCCTCAGCATACACAAGCACTCACCAACAGTGTGCTTCTTTCATCCCACCGATCCGAGTCCAGTCGCAAACAGCGGCTCTGCGATTCGGATCTTCAGCATACAAGCACTCACCAGCAGTGTGCTTCTTTCATCCGACCAATCTGAGTCCAGTCGCAAAAGCGACTCAATGCTTCAAATCTTTAGCATACACAAGCACTCACCAGCAGTGTGCTTCTTTCATCCCACGATTCGAGTCCAGTCGCAAACAGCGGCTCTGCGATTCGGATCTTCAGCATACAAGCACTCACCAACAGCGTGCTTCTTTCATCCCACCGATCCGAGTCCAGTCGCAAACAGCGGCTCTGCGATTCGGATCTTCAGCATACAAGCACTCACCAACAGCGTGCTTCTTTCATTCAAACCAATCCCAGCCCAGTCGCATACCGGCTCAGTGATCCAAGACCCCCGGCACAGCAAAAAACCCCACCGCACATTCCAAAAAAAAAAAAAAAAAAAAAAAACTTTTACTTTGTAAATCACCGCAAACATTTACGAAATGGCTTCATACAGCCATTCATCTTTCGTAGCAACACGGCTACTCATCAATTTCTCCAACCCTTCCCCCTTTCAGGTCAGTAGAGTTCTTCAGTTGATCCATCCTGCAACAGGTGTGGACAGTATCTTCCTCAGCTTCCCGGTCGACCCAAGTCTCGACCTCAAAAAACTAAAACTCCACTACTAGGACTTCAAGGCAGCGGACACCATGTCGCAGGCCAGCAGCGAGGACCTCGCCTCCACCCCGTCGTCACCTGGGGCAGACTCAGCAAACGACGACTTACAGTCTCTCAGAGCTTGGACCATCCCCAAGCTTACAGCTGAACTACGGCGCAGGGGAATACCTTTCCCTGCGACTGCTAGGAAAGCTGAGCTTTTCAGCTTGCTATTTCCTCCGCCAGCGGCAGCCCAATCGGGCACCCAGGCATCACTACAGTCAATCTCATCAGCAATCACTCAGCTGCACTCCTTGGTGACCACACTATCGGCAGCAGTCACTGATGTCCAGACAAGAGTGGGAACCCTGGAGGTACATCAAGCTGCACCCTCACCATCTACAGTAACCACCGCCACCCCCATGCCTCTCCTTACAGGTACGCCCGACATCTATACCTACGTCCTCCCCGCACATCTCGTCCCAGCAGGCATCAGGAAGGACATCATGGATGGGAAGGACATTAACTTGGCATCCCTCCTCATCGGAGTACACGACCCAGCCGAAAACAAGTCCTATGCGTGGGGAGACGTTTCCGTCGTCCTAAAGGCCAAAGACCATAGGCTTACCCGCAAACTCAATATTGCGGAGTTCGTACTAGCATTTGGCATGTTCAGAGACGTGCTATGCACGGTCAACCCCAACAGGAGAGAGGAGCTGGACCTATACCTACACGCAATAGTAGATCTAGGTTATAAATATGGGGGATGCTCCTTTTATGACTATCACAGGTCATTTTCAGCAAAAGCAGCAGCTAGACTTTCCCAGTTTCAAGTAAAAACCAACTGGAGTACCATCGATACAGAGCTGTTCAGTTGCCATTTTGCTGGCTTACGTTCCCCACTCTGTACCAACTGCCAGTCGTCCACCCATACGGCCAACTGGTGCTCCGAGTCAGGTGGCAGACGCCCCCCCAACCCTCCCTTCTTTCCCAGCGTCACTCGTCACTCAACGGCATTTACTCAGCCGGCTCAGGCAGACAGATTAGGACGACCCATCCAGGCACTAGGGGGAGCAACCATATGCAATAACTTCAACTTTGGGGGTTGTAACTTCCCCCACTGCAAACTACTTCATGTCTGTCTCACATGCCACAAAGCTCACCCCAGGTACGCTTGCGTTATGAAACAGCCTAAACCCGAATGACTAAGCCGAGTGCACGTCGGATAGCTCGCGTTTTACCTCGCCTCACACCCAACACCTTCACTGGCAGCCTTTCTCATCCGGGGATTCACGACAGGCTTTCACACCGGACTTATCACACTCCCAAACACAACTCACGAATGCAAAAACCTGCTGTCAGACGCTACCGACGAGGAAACCATCACCACCCTGCTGCAAACAGAACTAGACTGGGGATACATAATCGGCCCCTTTACACAATCGCCTTTTTCTGTATGGAGAGTCAGCCCTATCGGCCTTGTGAAGGGCAAGTTTTCAAATAAACTTCGTTTAGTTTATGATTTGTCCGCGCCTCATTGTTCCCATATACCCAGTTTAAATTCCCTAATACCTTCAGAAGAGTTTACACTTAAATATTCAACGGTAGACTCAGCTATTCAATCCATCATTCTCGCAGGAGCAGGTGCCTGGTTGTCTAAAGCAGACATCTCGGACGCATTCAAATTGTTGCCAATTGATCCGTGCCTATGGCGGTGGCACGGAATCAAATGGAAAGGTCTATACTATTTCGCCACCAAGTTAACGTTCGGCTCCAAAAGCAGCCCGTGGCTATTCGACACTTTCGCTCAGTCTCTTTCCTGGATTCTCTCACAACATGCGTCCTGTCAGAAAGTGATCCACTACTTAGACGACTTCCTACTCATAGAGAAACCCAACGAGCCCCCAGTTGATCTAAACAGCCTCAGAACAATCTTTCATAATCTTAACGTACCTTTAGCGGATAAGAAGGTAGAAGGCCCGGCACAGATCGCCACCTTCTTGGGTATCATACTCAACACTCACACCATGCAAGCTAGTCTGCCTCCCGACAAATTGACCCGCATCAGGACCGTCATCCACACATTTACTAATACGCAAGGCTGCACAAAAAAGCAACTGCAATCCCTCCTTGGCATGCTGAACTTTGCCATAAGGATCATCCCTCAAGGGCGATCCTTCGTCTCACGTCTCCTGGTGTTCCTTTCCCAGGTACAAGACCCCGACCTAATATTTAAACTAGACAAGGCAGCCGTAGCTGACCTAGCCAGGTGGGACGATTTTCTAATAAACTGGAACGGCATTTCGATGTTTATCCCATCAGCGTCTCCCACTTCACCCCAAATAATCACGGACGCCGCAGCCTCCACAGGTTTTGCAGCTATTTTTGGCCACCACTGGTTCGCAGCACCATGGCCGCCAGAAATACTCTCGATCCCCGGGTTCAGTCAATCCTCCTCGATGTTCGAGATTTACCCCATTGTTGCAGCAGCCCACGTCTGGGGCAACAACTGGGTAGGACAAACAGTGACATTTTCCACAGATAATCTAGCCACAGCCTCTATTATAAACAAAGGTCGCTCCAAGTCCTTGGCCATCATGTCCTTCCTACGCAGGCTGGTGCAACTCTCACTACAGCACCAATTTAATGTCCTCTGCGTTCATATCCCCGGTAAATGCAACACTTCGGCCGACGCGCTATCTCGCTTTAACTACACAACCTTCTTTTCGCAGGAACCTGGAGCCGACCCGACCATGTCTGCTATCCCACATTGGTCACAGCTAACCCTGGATTGAAGCGACATCTTCATGACGCCACTAGTCTGATTAACCAGTCACTATCTCACAATACCCTGAAAGGCTACCATGCTGCCTGGAAAAGCTATCACAGGTTTCTAGAGGCTAACCCCGGGGCTATACCAGGAGATCTCCATCATATCCTGGCCTTCATTTCATACTGCCACACTCAGCTGAAGTTATCCTACAACACTATTAGACTCTACCTAGCTGGCATCCAGCATTTCACCTCTTTTCTAGATCCTAACAAACCATCTTTGTTCGCTACCCATGCGGTCAAGGCCATCCTCCGAGGCATCCACAAGCAGAAACCCCAAGTTAGCGGTAAACGCTTACCAGTCACCAGTGCCATGTTTCGAGACATGTCCACCATACACTCACGCTCACCTTTCGGTTTTTGCCCAGCTTGGTCATCCAAGCTGCCATCTACCTGGCATTTTATGGCTTTCTACGACCCAGCGAATTCACAGTCAGCAGCACCAGTCATAGGGCCTTACGCAGACGCCACCTCACGCGTCACCACAGCCACTTAACGATACACCTCGAGGTATCCAAAACACAACAGTCCGGTCCAGGGGTTGACATCAAGCTCTTCAGAACGCACAACGCCTGGTACCCCGTAGCCATCCTAGATAGTCTATTGGCCCATTTACTTGATCCCTCGCAGGACAGCCCATTGCTGCCGTTCCCGATCAGCCCGCTTAGTACCAACCAGTTCACTACTCACGTCAGGATCCTTCTGCGCAACTTAGGCCTTGACCCCAACCGTTATTCTGGACATTCTTTCCGTATTGGAGCAGCATCAGCAGCCTCACGAAACGGAGTCCCGGACCACGTGATCAGGAAAATGGGAAGGTGGAAATCCACCTGCTTTGCTCGCTATATTCCCAATCCACAAGTAGAAATGTCACGAGCCTTTTGCAAGCTCACTCTGTAAGAAGACCATAAACTTAAATAAAACATTACCTCCCTAAACCAAGCCTTTTTGCGCCCTTCTCTGGCATACCGCCCAGCAGATCTGGGTTTACCATACAGCAGGCCAGGGCACACTTCAGGTCTAGTCTATTTATGTTGTTAGTCTTGTGACGTGTTTATGTGTTTCATATCTATCAGGACGGAGGGCTCCGACTATATATATATATATATATATATAAAATGTGTATATGTATGTAATATACATTTTTGCTATTTATGACACTTAATCATTTAAAAACATACTTTAATATATGTTATTACTATTTGGCATTCATAATTTAAATGTATATATCATTTATTATAATTAAATTAAATGTAATAAAAAAAGTGTGTGTGTAATAAAAAAAAAAAATATATATATATATATATATATATATATATATATATATATATATATATATATATATATATATATATATATATATATATATATATATATATATATATATATATATATATATATATATATATATATATATATATATATATATATATATATATATATTACATTTAATTAATATACATAAAATAAAATTTGTGTTAAACCATTTAATTTACATTTAAACATAACATAGTATTAAATAAAAATGTAGGATTGCGTTAAATATACCTTCTTGTATATTTATTTTTTAATTTAAATACCTTCTAAAAAATATGGTTATATATGTGAATTATTATTTTTTTTTTCAATTTTAATCGACAAAATGATTATATTTTATGCAAATTTTTAATTTTATGTGTTTTTTCTCTCATAGACATGCCTGACTGCATTATTATCCCCTCTTGCGGCCATAGCAATGGTAAAAAAAAAATACAATTTCTTCAAATATTTCCCTTTTCAGCTTTCCAAAAGATGCAGAAGTGATAAAATCTTGGTTGAATAATGCCAGCTTTTTTTTTATCAATAGATTTTTATTGTTTTACATTAGATACATATAGAGACAATGTATACATTATATTTGGACGTAGAGGAGCACACGTTGATCAATGCACATAAACATATACGTGGATCTGTTAACAGGGAATTCTATGTTGATAAACTATGCAGAAAATATAGGATAACACATCTACAAATATAAATGATAACTATATAGCTTTCCCCCAGGATCCCCCATTGGGATCTCTTTGTTACCTGGGGGAAATGCCATGGCAGAGTAATAATGCCAGCTTTGATCCAAGAACGATTGAGGAATTGATTCCGCGGATTCTTGCAGATAAGCGAGGAGATCAATTCAGAATTTGTTCAGCACACTTTGTGGACGATTGTGTTTACTGTTTACATGCAAGGTGTTAGAAGAAAACTTAGAATTGGTTCAGTACCAACCATTTTCATTCCAACTACTGCAAAAAAAAAAACAACCAAACATCAGTTGCAAACAAGAATGTCAAAAAGAGCAAGAACAGAATTCATGATGGCGGGAACCTCACAGTCTGCGAGCAGTTGACGTGACAATGTGCAGTTGCAAGTGCCATAAGGAAGGACAACCAGCAATGATACAACAGAATGAGGTCGGGACACAAACAGGTCTTTTTGATTTACACTTTAACGAGTCCCAAGATAGCTATTTCAAAATAGCAAAAATTGAAGATGTTAAATTAGACCATACATATTATATGTATGATGAGGAATTAATGTCACCGCTCGAAGCATCAACACCCGATGCACACTACAAAAGTAAAAGTGTTGTAACACATGCAAAAATAATGGAAGACATCAAGACTTCCCCAGAAGTGGAACCATGGAGTGTGGTTTCCCCAGGATCATCCGGTTGTCCTACCCCCTGAGAACAGAAACTCTCAAGTCCATTGACAACGTAACATCTGACAGTCCAGACATAAGACCAAAGTGTAAACTTGGTTATTATGATGACCACGAATCCGATGTGGACACACCACGAAAAAGTGATATAAGTTTACTGGAAAGTGTGACTGATACCCAAGAGCAAGATTACCCTATGAATTTTGTCAAGGAAAAAAAATTCATTGTTTTTGAAAGCTTGTTATACCAGCTATTAATAAGCATGCTGTGTCCCGATAAAACATGCTGTTCCAGAATTCTCAAAATAGAAAAAAAAAAACAATTGGCACAATGGTTGTGGTGTATTCCACGTGTATCTTGCTGCATCGTTTGAAATTGTGGCAAAGCCAACCAAAATGAAATCATTATGCAGCAGGCAATGTACTATTGGCAGGTGCCATATGTCTAACTGGTGGTACTTATGCTAAAATTAAAGAAATATTTGATTTATCAGGAATAGCCATATTTGGTAAATCAACATTCAATCTTTCTCAAAGAAAATGAATATTCCCTGCTATCGATCACAATTGGAATTTAAATCATGCTGAAATGATTAATGAATTAATGTAATTTTTTATTCTGGGTTTTGTTCTATATTATATAATGACATTTTTATTGTTTTAAAATTATATTATTTATAATGTTTGTTTGCAGTGTGATTTGGTTGTATTTTACTTAAAATAAAAATTTAATTTGAGACCTTTGAATTTATTTTAACTACATATGTAATAAGTGTGTTTTAATTTGTGAATATAAATATAAAAGAAAAAAGATTAAATACATTAAAACCTCTATTCCTGGTTGGTGATGGGCAGTGCGACAGCCCAGGATTTAGCGCAAAATACTCAACTTACACCTTTTATGGATATCATTTCCCAAAAAATTGTGGACTTTGAATTGGTGCAGGTGTCCCAAACTACATTGTTGGTAGCAATGGAAAAATTTGGCTTCACCAAAACCTTAGACCGGATACGGGAACAAAATTTGGATGTTAAAATTGTAGGACTATGCAAAAAATCTAAAAAGAAAATTGATTCAAATCTCCAAAAAAAAAAAAGGATTTTCGTCCAATTTTGCCATGGTTTGGAGCCATACTTACCCATTTTTATTGGTGTAGCAGAACATCCGTAGGGGACGAGTGAAAGTTAAATGTTCCGGCCGAAATTATACTTTTTAAATAAAAATACCCCTATAGTACACAAGCTTAATGTATTCTAGTAAAGTTAGTCTGTAAACTAAGGTCTGTTTTGTTAGTTTATAGCAGTAGTTTGTTATTTTATAAACTTACAGCCGGCCACAGCCATCTTAAGTGTGGGCATCTGAAGCCAGACTGTATTACTTCCTGGATCTCATCCTTGCAGATCTCGCACATGCTCAGTGTAGCACAAGCAGTGTAATAGGTTTCAGGTCAGGTTTCCATAGCAACGGCAGTGTCAGAGGAAGTTGCCGCCCCTTCCCAGAAGGCATTGCAAACAGGAAATGATGCGATGGGCCACGGCCAGGGAGGAGGAAGTGAAAAATGAATACAACAGATATACAGTAGGTGCTGAGAATTTTTTTTTTTTAAATATCCAATTCGTTTACAGTGCAGTTTACTGAGGGATGCTGGGTGGAACTCCACTTTAATGAGCATGTGTGGAAAGTTGGAGAAATTACACATAATTGCAAGCATTCTAAAGATTATGATATATATATATATATATATATATATATATATATAAAATTATATTATCTATAATGTTTGTTTGCTGTGTGATTTGGTTGTATTTTACTTAAAATAAAAATAAATTTAATTTGAGATCTTTGAATTTATTTTAACTACATATGTAATAAGTGTGTTTTAATTTGTGAATATAAATATAACAGAAAAAAAGATAAAATACATTAAAAAAACATTAATTTATTTAAATATAATTTTTATTAACTGTAAAAGACAAACATTTAAAAAAAAAAACATAAAATCAAAATTTAAAAGAAAAGAAAAAAATAACTAAAAAAAACATTTCACCAGCATTGTAGTCATTACAGTACAGAAAGCAAACATTCGGGTCGGGAAACACTTCACGCACAGCATTTACGGCACAAGAAGGAATCACCTTTCTGTTTCCCTTCCCTAAGATGCCATATATCCAGGCAATGAATGTTCTATAGGCCATTTTCCACAATCTTCTTTAAAAAAGAAAAAAAATAAAATAACATTTTTAGTAATAATTTTTTTTTTTTTTTTTTTTTTTTAAGATAGCACATATTTATTAATTAAGCAATTGTAGTATCTCACTTACCGATTATTATTAGCATCCACTTGCGGGAAACCTTCCAAGTGATGACAAAGATGTGCGATCCTTACATGTTCTGGATGTACTATTTGTGACTTGAAGGTATCGGCTTGAGTAATACAAGTGAGTCCCTCCGGGATATAAAGAGCAACCTCATCAATCTCTTGGCAGCAGCGTGACTCCACTTGGGTTGGCATGGGTATACAGTGTTCACATATGCACCATTAAATGTCCCTGATTTTGTCCATTTCTTGATCTTCCGATTCTACAGCGGAGGAATCAACGTTGTTTCCTAACAATTCTACAGGTCGGATTCACAGGAAATGCTGGATCATCCTCCGGGGCAGGATATCTAGCAAATAATTGTTGTAACAGCATATTTCTCTAATAATAAAAAATAAATAAAAAAATTAAGGATTTGTGAACTCACATTTGAGAGATTATTTATATATTATTAACCACTTCACGCCAATCCTATAGCAGAATGATGTCCGGGCGGTGGTTCAGTTATCCTGACTAGGCATCATATGACATCCTGCCGGATAACAGCCACCGCACGCCCGAGGGGGGTGAGCATCGCAGCGATCTGTGATGCGGTGTGTCAGTCTCACACACTTCTACAACGATCTTGGTAAAGAGCCTCCGACGCAGGCTCTTTACCACGTGATCATCCGTGCCCAATCACGACTGATCATGATGTAAACAGGAAGAGCCGTTGATCAGCTTTTCATAACTTGCGTCTGACAGACGTGAGTAGAGGAGAGCCAATCGGAGGCTTATCTGACAGGGGGTCGGAATATTTGTTTTTACTTGTTGGGCCAAAAAAATGCAAATCGAAGAGGTGAGCAAATACCACCAAATTAAAGCTCTATTTGTGGGACCTAATTGATAAAAAATTTGTTTGGGTACAGTGTAGCATAACTGCGCAATTGTCTTTCAAATTGCAACAGCACTGAAAACTGAAAATTGGCTTGGGGAGGAAGTGCCTGGTATTGAAGTGATTAAATATATATATATATAATGGAAAGAAAGACAGAGAAAGATGGGAAAGAGAGACATACAACTACATATAGAGCTAAAAACCATGAATTTGGATTGAACTTACCCTTTCCTCATGTGTCACTGTATATGTGTGTGTGTGTGTGTGTATATATATATATATATATATATATATATATATATATATATATATATATATATATATATATATATATATATACTCAAAGGTACACCCCTCACATTTTAGTAAATATTCTATTCTATCTTTTCATGTGACAACACTGAAGAAATTACACTTTGCTACAATGTAAAGTAGTGAGTGTACAGCTAGTATAACAGTGTAAATTTTCTGTCCCCTCAAAATAACTCAACACCACCATTAATGTCTAAACCGCTGGCAACAAAAGTGAGTACACCCCTAAGTGAAAATGTCCAAATTGGGCCCAATTAGCCATTTTCCTCACCCCTGTGTCATGTGACTCGTTAGTGTTACAATGTCTCAGGTGTGGATGTGGAGCAGGTGTGTTAAATTTGGTGTTATCGCTCTCAATCTCTCATACTGGTCACTTGAAGTTAACCACTTGAGCCCCGGACCATTATGCTGCCTAAGGACCAGAGGTCTTTTTCCAATTTGGCACTGCGTCGCTTTAACTGCTAATTGCGCGGTCATGCAATGCTGTACCCAAATGAAATTTACGTCCTTTTCTTCCCACAAATAGAGCTTTCTTTTGATGGTATTTGATCACCTCTGCAGTTTTTATTTTTTGCGCTATAAACGGAAAAAGACCGAAAATTTTGAAAAAAAAATGATATTTTCTACTTTTTGTTATAAAAAAAATCCAATAAACTAAATTTTAGTCATACATTTAGGCCAAAATGTATTCGGCCACATGTCTTTGGTAAAAAAAAATGTCAATAAGCATATATTTATTGGTTTGCGCAAAAGTTATAGTGTCTACAAACTAGGGTACATTTTCTGTAATTTACACAGCTTTTAGTTTATGACTGCCTATGTCATTTCTTGAGGTGCTAAAATGGCAGGGCAGTACAAAACCCCCCCAAATGACCCCATTTTGGAAAGTAGACACCCCAAGGAAATTGCTGAGAGGCATGTTGAACCCATTGAATATTTATTTTTTTTTTTGTCCCAAGTGACTGAATAATGACAAAAAAAAAAAAAAAAATATTTACAAAAAGTTGTCACTAAATGATATATTGCTCACACAGGCCATAGGCCTATGTGGAATTGCACCCCAAAATACATTCAGCTGCTTCTCCTGAGTATGGGGATACCACATGTGTGGGACTTTTTGGGAGCTTAGCCGCGTACGGGGCCCCGAAAACCAAGCACCGCCTTCAGGATTTCTAAGGGTGTAAATTTTTGATTTCACTCTTCACTGCCTATCACAGTTTCGGAGGCCATGAAATGCCCAGGTGGCACAAAACCCCCCCAAATGACCCCATTTTGGAAAGTAGACACCCCAAGCTATTTGCTGAGAGGCATATTGAGTCCATGGAATATTTTATATTTTGACACAAGTTGCGGGAAAGTGACACTTTTTTTTTTTTTTTTTTTGCACAAAGTTGTCACTAAATGATATATTGCTCACAAAGGCCATGGGCATATGTGGAATTGCACCCCAAAATACATTTAGCTGCTTCTCCTGAGTATGGGGATACCACATGTGTGGGACTTTTTGGGAGCCTAGCCGCATACGGGGCCCCGAAAACCAAGCACCGCCTTCAGGATTTCTAAGGGTGAAAATTTTTGATTTCACTCTTCACTGCCTATCACAGTTTCGGAGGCCATGGAATGCCCAGGTGGCACAACCCCCCCCCCCCCCCCAAATGACCCCATTTTGGAAAGTAGACACCCCAAGCTATTTGCTGAGAGGCATGGTGAGTATTTTGCAGCTCTCATTTGTTTTTGAAAATGAAGAAAGACAAGAAAAAACTTTTTTTTTTTTCTTTTTTCAATTTTCAAAACTTTGTGACAAAAAGTGAGGTCTGCAAAATACTCACTATACCTCTCAGCAAATAGCTTGGGGTGTCTACTTTCCAAAATGGGGTCATTTGGGGGGGTTTTGTGCCACCTGGGCTTTCCATGGCCTCCGAAACTGTGATAGGCAGTGAAGAGTGAAATCAAAAATTTACGCCCTTAGAAAGCCTGAAGGCGGTGCTTGGTTTTTGGGGTCCCGTACGCGGCTAGGCTCCCAAAAAGTCTCACACATGTGGTATCCCCATACTCAGGAGAAGCAGCAGAATGTATTTTGGGGTGTAATTTCACATATTCCCATGCAGTGTTGCCAACCGCCCGTAGATTTACGGGCAGCCCGTAAAAATGACCCATTTTTCGGGGCGCCCGTGAATGCCCGTTACGGGCACCGGTGCCCGTAAAAATGATGGCCGCGAGCCGGCCACGCAACTGCGCATGCGCCGTTCCGAAGCCGGCCGGGCTCGGGAAAGCTCGTACGCGCTCGGCCGGGCGGCGCATGCGCAGTAACGTAATACCGCCGCCCGGCGCCATTTTCGAATTGATCGAGCGCGGCCGCGGCGGCAAGGCAAGCTGACAGCTGAGCTGAGCCAGGGCCAGGCGACTCTGCCACTGGAGCAGCAGGTCTCGGAGGCTGAGCAGCACGCGCCGGCGGAATGGAGGGGAGCCCTGCATCCAGGACCAGGCAATCCAGAGTCTACGGGGACCGGGGGGAGTCTGGGACAGAGTGACAGCCCAGCCGACGGTGACAGAAGGTGATGGTGGCAGAGGGGGATGGACTGGAGCAGGTCGTGTTGGTGGCAGAGGGGGATGGTGGCAGAGGGGGGTGGACTTGAGCAGGTCCTGTTGGTGGCAGAGGGGGATGGTGGCAGAGGGGGGTGGACTGGAACAGGTGGTGTTGGTGGCAGAGGGGGATGGAGGCAGTCTGGCAGAGGGGGGTGGAGGCAGGGTATGATGGTGGCAGAGGGGGATTGTGGCAGGGGCTGATGGTGGCAGAGGGGGTGAAGGCAGGGTATGATGGTGGCAGGGGGTGATGATGGCAGAGGGGGATGGAGCAGGTGGTGATGGTGGCAGAGGGGGATAGTGGCAGAGGGGGATGGAGGCAGTCTGGCAGAGGGGGGATAGTGGTAGGGGGTGATGGTGGCAGAGGGGGATGGAGGCAGGGTGTGATGGTGGCAGAGGGGGGTGGAGACATGGTATGATGGTGGCAGAGGGGTCAGTGGCAGAAGGGGATGGTGGCAGAGGGGGATGGACTGGAGCAGGTGGTGTTGGTGGCAGAGGGGGATGGTGGCAGAGGGGGGTGGACTGGAGCAGGTGGTGATGGTGGCAGAGGGGGATGGAGGCAGTCTGGCAGGGAGTAATGGTGACAGGTGATGGAGGCAGGAGGTGATTGGACTAGATAATTCCTTATTATGTCGAAAATACCAAAAATATGTTTTTTTACCTTAAAATCTACCTTAAATCACATTGCTATTTGCTTAGCATACCTGTTTGTAGCCTAAATACTGAAATTTACACCTAAAAATGTAATTTTGTGAAATGCCAGTAAAAACGTGGTGGTGCCAGTAAATTTTGGGTGTTGTGCCAGTAAATTTCAATCTGGTAGGTTGGCGACACTGTTCCCATGGCATGTTTGAGCAATATATCATTTAGTGACAACTTTGTGCAAAAAAAAAAAAAAAAAATTTGTCTCTTTCCCGCAACTTGTGTCGCAATATAAAATATTCCATGGACCCGACATGCCTCTCAGCAAATAGCTTGGGGTGTCTACTTTCCAAAATGGGGTCATTTGGGGGGGGTTTTGAACTGTCCTGGCATTTTATGCACAACATTTAGAAGCTTATGTCACACATCACTCACTCTTCTAACCACTTGAAGACAAAGCCCTTTCTGACACTTTTTGTTTACATGAAAAAGTTATTTTTTTTTGCAAAAAAATTACTTTGAACCCCCAAACATTATATATTTTTTTAAAGCAAATGCCCTACAGATTAAAATGATGGGTGTTTCATTTTTTTTTTTTCACACAGTATTTGCGCAGCGATTTTTCAAACGCATTTTTTGGGGAAAAAACACACTTTTTTAAATTTTAATGCACTTAAACCCACTATATTGCCCAAATGTTTGATGAAATAAAAAAGATGATCTTAGGCCGAGTACATGGATACCAAACATGACATGCTTTAAAATTGCGCACAAACGTGCAGTGGCAACAAAATAAATACATTTTTAAAAGCCTTTAAAAGCCTTTACAGGTTACCACTTTAGATTTACAGAGGAGGTCTACGGCAAAAATTACTGCCCTCGATCTGACCTTCGCGGCGATACCTCACATGCATGGTGCAATTGCTGTTTACGTTTGACGACAGACCGCCGCTTGCGTTCGCCTTAGCGCGAGAGCAGGGGGCGACAGGGGTGCTTTTTTTTTTTTTTTAATAATTTTTATTGTTATCTCGGGGAATGTAAATATCCCCTATGATAGCAATAGGTAGTGACAGGTACTCTTTTTTTGAAAAAATTGGGGTCTATTAGACCCTAGATCTCTCCTCTGCCCTCAAAGCATCTGATGACACCAAGATCGGTGTGATAAAATGCTTCCCCAATTTCCCAATGGCGCTATTTACATCTGGCGAAATCTAAGTCATAAAATGCTTGTAGCTTCCGGTTTCTTAGGCCATAGAGATGTTTGGAGCCACTCTGGTCTCTGATCAGCTCTATGGTCAGCTGGCTGAATCACCGGCTGCATTCTCAGGTTCCCTGTTGAGACAGGAGAGCCAGAGAAAAACACGGAAGACGGTGGGGGGGGGGGGATTCCCTCCCACGGCTTGTAAAAGCAGTCTAGAGGCTAATTAGCCGCTAGGATTGCTTTTACATGAAAGCCGACCGCTGGCTGAAAAGAATGATACCAAGATGATACCTAAACCTGCAGGCATCATTCTGGTATAACCATTCAAAGTTGTGAATGGCGTACCTGAAGACAAAAAAATGGTTAACAATAAAGCACAGTAAACGGTAAAGTATAAAAAATTGCATACCTGAAAAGCAAACATGATAAAACATAATAACAATAAAACATTGCAGAATAGAATACAGTAAAAAAGAGCAGAACAAGAGAGAGAGAATAGAGAGAGAGAGAACAATAAAACGACAACTATTTTTTTAAATTTTTTATATATTTTTTTTTTTTTTTTTACACTTTTTTTGTAACTTACTTTTATAACGGTAACCGGTTCCAGGTTCGGGTCTCTCAAAATGCGATGGCATCTTGGGAGACCCTGTGAAAGTGTGCCTAGTCTGTGCAATGCTGTACCCTACGCTAATACTCAACTAATGAATGGTAGCGTTCAAAACATTCACCAATGCAAAGACCAGGATTGTCAGGACAGGAGGGACAATAATAGCGGGTGTCACGCCTATATCCGCGCTTGCTGCAGACACGACATCTTTTTTGGGGGTTCGTTGGGTAGGGGTACTCGGGAGGACATAAAGAAAATGCCTCTCATGCAGCCGACTGCATTTGGTTGGGGATGTGAATGGGGGAAGTACGGGTGCTGCAGAAGTGGTGGGTTCCCAATTAGGATTGGCGAATGCAGCAGGAAGGGCACTATGGGCACGATGGGCCTGTGTTTGTCTTCTTGGTGGCAGCGCGACACTACTTGTGCTTGCCACCTCACCAGCTTGAACTGCACTTATGGGACTCGCCACGTCACCAAGTGTTACTGCAGTGCTGGTTTGACTACGACCAGGGAGTACTAGGCCGCTGGCGCTTGCCAGTTCAATAAAAAGCTACCAAAAAAACTGTTAGCGATCGCAGGGATCAGGCCTGACTCTGCGAACGCTGCAGTTATGCGTTTAGTGTTTTGTAAGTGACAGTGATCGATCGATACTGCACTTGGGTGGGCTGGGCCGGGCGGAGGGGCAAAATGCAGGTGCTAGCAGGTATCTGGGCTGATCCCGCTAACACTGCGTTTATGGGAACCCTAAACTGCTGGGGACGCTAGTATAGATCTGATCGGATCAGATATTGATCCGATCAGATACTATACCACTAAGGGAGGTGTACGGTGCGTGCGTGGGTGTTAGCGGTACTGGCGCTAATCTGACGCTGCTTGGGGCTGGTGCTTGCCAGTTCACCAAAATACTACCAAAAAAACTGTTAGCGATCGCAGGGATCAGGCCTGACTCTGCGAACGCTGCAGTTATGCATTTAGTGTTTTGTAAGTGTCAGTGATCGATCGATACTGCACTTTGGTGGGCTGGGCTGGGCCGGGCGGAGGGGCAAAACGCAGGTGCTAGCAGGTATCTGGGCTGATCCCGCTAACACTGTGTTTTTGGGAACCCTAAACTGCTGGGGACGCTAGTATAGATCTGATCGGATCAGATATTGATCCGATCAGATACTATACCACTAAGGGAGGCGTATGCTGCGTGCGTGGGTGTTAGCGCTACTGGCGCTAATCTGACGCTGCCTGGGGCAAAGCATATCACCGCCGGGCGATCAGGGGGCTAAACCTTTATTCGGTAATAAACGGCGGGTGCCCTGACACTAAAAAAAATAAACAAACTAACCAGCGTCACCCGTAACACTTATACGGTGATCAGTGGTGAAAGGGTTAACTAGGGGGCCATCAAGGGGTTAAAACATTTATTCGGTAGTATATGGGGGTCCCTGTCGCTATAAAACGCTGACGGCGAACCTAAATATTTAGGTCCCTAACTAGCGTCACCAGCGACACTAATACAGCGATCAGAAAAATGATTGCTTAGCGACACTGGTGACGGGGGGTGATCAAGGGGTTAAAACTTTATTAGGGGGGCTTAGGGGGGTATCCTAGACCTAAAGGGGGGTAATACTAACTGTCCCAACACTGTAACTGTCACAAACTGACACTATGCAGTAATCAGAAAAAAAAAAAAACTGCTGGTGTCAGTTTGTGACAGGGGGGGGGTGATCGGGGGGCGATCGGGGTGTTTAGTGTGCCTGGCATGTTCTACTGTGTGTGTGTAGTGTTGTGCACTCACATACCTGTCTTCTCTCCTCGGGCCGGAACGGAAATTACCGAGCCGAGGAGAGATGACATCATTTCCTTTGCTGCTGTTTAGCATACAGCAGCAAAGGAATGATGTGATTGGCCGGCGGCGATCGCGAGGGGGGGGCCACGAACGGATGGTCTCCCCCTCACCTCTGATCGCCGCTGGACAAAAGACGACCGCCTCGGGCACCGGGGGGGGTCCGATCGGACCCCCCACCCGCGGAAGGCAAATCACGTATATGTACGTGATTTTGCCTGTCTGTGCCACCTTGCCGACGTAAATCGGCGTGAGGCGGTCGTCAAGTGGTTAAACATGGCACCTCATGGCAAAATACTCTCTTACAATAAAAATAAATTATGGTTCTGGGAAATGTCGGCGATTGTAACACAGTCAATTTCTGGATGACACATGCCATGGTAGCTGGGTGCGAGGCCATAAGATAGACTAGGTGAAAAGTGTAAAATCAATGGTGAAGAACGGAGCAGGACTGGACTGGCTGGGAACAGTAGTCCACCAAGCAGCACATGTAACTAATTAACTGAACCGCCAGGGAGGGGTAATGGAGGCCTCTGGCCTAGTAACAGCACCTAAATACAACCATCAAGTTGGGATATATATATATAGATATATATCTATATATATCTATATATATAGATATATATATATATATATATATATCTATATCTATCCCAAAGCATGCTAATTAGTGAGCTGACTGCAAAAAAATAAGGCGACCTTGTATTGTTTTTTATGGCCAGGATTAGAAATGTTACCATAACAACTGGCAGAGAGAGATAAAAAAAAAATGGGGGGGGTTAGAGATAAGGAGAAAGCTAACAAATAGGGTCTAGTTATATATCTTTCTTGGGATGAAAATACACACACAATATATCAATATATATCTATATCTATATCTACACATATTATTTGTATTTTTATATAGATATATATATTTATATCTATCGATCTATCGATCTATCTATCGATCGATCGATCTAAAAAATACATAAATAATATATTGTATGTATATATATGTGTATGTATGTGTATATATATATATATATATGTGTGTGTGTGTGTGTGTATGTGTGTATATATATATATGTTGCTAAATGTATGTAGAGAGAGATACAGATTATATATATATCTATATATTTTAAATTAATAAATTATATGTTGCTAAATGCCTGTAAAAACCCACCTTATCCAAGCGCTGGAAATACACTGCTTGGAAGGTTAGGCATTTCTTTCTTTTATTATCTCCATGCTTAGTTTATTTTAGTTGTCATAACAACAGGGCGGGACCTTACTCCGTCGCTGCCTATTGTTATGGCAACTATACAAACTAACGGCGATACGAGCGCCGTTTAACTGCGCATGCGCGAGAAGGAGAGGTGCATGCTGGTTACCCAGCATGCTCCTCTCTACCGAAAACCAGGAAGAATAATCAACTAGGCTTCACATGCCCATAGCTAAAATGGAAACTGCCACAAGATCGCTGGCAAGAAAGGAAGTAAGTTTTTAAATATATTAAAGAACTGATCAAGCATAATTGATATGTGATAATGCATAGCTAGTATATGAATTTTGAGATAGAACAAAAATATATATATATATTATATATTATATTATGAACTCCACTTTAAAAATAAAACTAGTTAAAAATGACATAGATATCTAATGTAACTTATCCCCCATCACAAACATGGTTTCCTAGATTGGGTATACCATGTGTGGTCAAAACATTCTTTGGCTCCCTCTAGTGGGGGAATTAAAATACCAAGTTGGATTTTGAAGTAGAAATGGTTGATTGTATTACAGTATGATAACAAAAAAGTTTTTTTTCTTGTTTTGTTTTTTTATGTTCTTTAAAAAAAAATTATAAATAGTTATTTATGAAAAGGAAGGGAATAAAGGTGGGAGCTAGCCCTATTTAACCACATAGCGTAATGCTGCATGTAGCAAACCAAAAGAAGAATATCAAAATAAGACATAGATAACATCAAAAAGGGTTTAAACCCTGTTAGAGGAAAACTGGGAAAAAATTTTCATGTACGCACATAAAGGTTCACTAAATGTCGCCACTCAAGAATGCGGCTTTAAAATCATCACTAGATGGTATAGAACCCCTACCTTATTGCACAAGTTCTCACCCCAGACCTTTGACAGGTGTTGGAGATGCAAAATTGAGGTGGGCTTGATGATTCACATCTGGTGGACTTGCCCGCTTATCCAAAACTTTTGGAAAATGGTTCATGAAACCATTACGTCAATCACCTCAGAAAACTTAAGTTTTAACCCAGCACAATACCTGCTACACTATAATTCATTACCCAAAAGACAATACCTAAAGTCTCTAACTATGTTTATGATAAATGCTGCAAGACATTGTATCCCTTGCCACTGGCGCTCTAATTCTATCCCATCAAAAATAGAATGGTTTCGCAGAATAAACAAGATAGAAAGTATAGAAGAACTCATAAGCATATCTCAAGAAAAAATAATTAACTTTGCTTCAACATGGCATAAATGGATAGAATTCATAAACTCTCAGTCCTACAAAGCAATCAATATTTAATGACAAAAACCACTGTCGAGAAACAAGATTTATAAGAAGGTTCAAGAAATAACACACGGAAAATATAAATTGTTTGCCCACTCTCATCTTCCCCTTTTTTTTTTTTTTCTCTCTCTCTTCTTTCTCCCTTCCTCCCCTCCCCCTCTCTCCCTTCTCCATTAAGACACAGTTTAAGCTAGTTAATGATTACTACTTCATTACAAGAATACCTCGATGTTACTTGAGTGTATGTATTAGCATAAAAATATTGATACTGTATAAAATCATACTGTCTCCATATACTGTTCTAAAATGTATTCAACCCAAATGTCATATGTACCACTTTTTCTGCAAATGTACCATTATAACGATATTTTGGGATTACTTGTTCTATCAATAAAAAACTTTATGAAACAAAAAGGGTTTAAAAAGTACAGTGTCTCCAACCACTTCAGATTAGTGTATAACAGAGATCCCTCTTTACTTAGATTTTGGGGGATAGACAAAGTCTGTCCCTATTGGAGGGGTCAAGATATGACTAAGGGAGTCTCCCAAATGGAGACCCGGTGGATATATAGGCTCCAGTCTCTATATCCCCGGGGCGTAAACTTAGATATAGATCTCAAATATTTTATTACAGATTATTAAACGAGTTAGGGCCTAATGAAAATGGGGTGGGCTGGGGGGGGAAACTTGTGGCTATGTTATATGTTTGTCATTATGTAATCGGCCTACCATGTATGACAAATCTCACCTCTAATTTCCTCCTGTCACGGAACGTCCCACACTCCGCTTGAGTGCTTTCGTCAGTATACCGCTTCCTAAGTTCTGGAACACGAGTCCAATGGATCTGGCTATAGGAACCCCCAAGAACTAGACAACACCAGTCTTTGAGTACATCAGGACTAACTCTTTATTTGAGATCTCACACACATTTATACACCAGGCTGACTCAAAGCTAACCTAATTAACATGAACTAATTTACTAAAACATTTACCCAGACCAGATGACAGACTTGTGGGCACCGAGCCTCACACAGTAGTATAAACACAATAGCTGGAGCTAATTACAATTAACAATACAAACGAAACCTAATTAACCTAATTAACATGAGCTCCAATAGGAGTCATCCCGTCTCCTACATTGTATAAAGGACAATGTGATCAGCTCATTCAATTAACATACATTACCATAAACATCAACACAGGGTTGATTAGAACAAACAACAATGAGTTGAATGCCCTTAGAACCTAGACTAAACTTATTTACATTAAACACATTATAGCTGACATCAGACAGGTGAGTGGAGTTGATGACATTAGCATCTCCTCACAGGATGTGTCCCAACAGTATAATTCAGTCTTATCATTCTAATATGGCATATAACAGGTTCCAGAGTCTGTGTGTTTTGGGGGGACATGGAGCTGAATCCAAAGTAACACCAACCCCAGGGTCCCCAGGCATACAACTCACAGAGAGCACCATTCCCCCAAATGCTAGGGCCCATAATCGGTGGGCAAGTGGCTTGCGTTCAGTCCCCTCCAATAGCCTCTGTCCCGGATGAGTCTGTCACACCTCCCTTTTGGTTTGTCACATATAGCATTCCCCTATGTGGTTAAATGGAGTTAGATCCCACCTTTATTTCCTTCCTTTTCATAAATAACTATTTTTCTGTAAAAAAAAAAACAAAAAACTTTTTTTGCTATTGTACCGTAATACCCTCACCATTTCTTTTTCAAAATCTAACTTATGGTGTTTAAATCCCCCCCACTAGAGGAAGCCAAAGAGTGTTTTGTCCACACATGGTATACCCAACCTAGGAATCCATGTTTGTGATGGGGGATATGTTATATTAGATATCTATGTCATTTTAAACTAGTTGTATTTTTAAATAGAGGTTTTTATGAATTTATAGCTATCATTGTTAGTTGCAATTGTTTAGGTGTGTGCAGCATGGGTGGATGATATCCGGGAATGAGGTAGATTCCTTTTTTGTCCCCAATCTCCATGTTTGGGGAGCCTAGCCAATCACATCCTTTTGTCATTATAAAAGCAAACAGGAAAACAGAGAGTTCACCCCGGGCCTCACCCCTCCCGCTTTTGAATGGTGGTCCAACTAGGGCTTTCTAGGGATTGCAGATATTTGTGACCTAAAAGGCACGCTATCCAAAAGATTGCTGATATAAAAATACCAACTACCAAATTCTGAGCGCTATAGATTCACCCAAATACATTATCTTATGCAAACTTTATCACTTAAGGGTGACCTTGTGACAATGACCCCCATGGAACACATGTGTCGAAAATTCGATAAACTTAGGGGTCACATATCAGCAATCAATACTATTTTAACATATGTCTCAGTAAAACTGTCTTACATGACACAATGGGAATATGATCTACAGAAAACTCTGGACCTCGAGGAATGGCACTCAATAGCAATGGCAGCCTCTAAATCTCTTATCAACACCTCAATTACTGAAACAAATTATAAAGTTTTAAGTTAAGGTGGTATATGGTGCCGGCTAGACTGGCCACATTTGTGCCCGGTGCTACTCCGGAGTGCTTTCGGGGTTGCGGACAGGTGGGATCGGCATACCATATCTGGTGGCTTTGTCAACAAGGTACGGAGGTTTTGGATTAGGGTCTACAACTCTGTGTACACTTGTAGTTGCCATCTACCTCGGGAGCACTCGTGGTGAAGCTTTTATTTGAAGGAACATCAAACCAGAAGATTTAATTTATTTATGGTGTTGGGACTGTCACTTTGGACTTTACATATTTATTTGCTTTTTCAATCACCATATGCTTTTTCTTAATATTGTTCACATTCAATTTGTATATTTTAGCGTCAACACCTTTACAATTAATGATTTTAACAAACTTTGTTGCAGGATCCTACTGTGCCCATGTGCATCTAATGGGAGTGGTTTCATAATTATCAACCAGCTGCTGCACCTGCAGTCCTCTAATGACAAAAATTGCATGGTCAGCATCCCTTTAGCCATGTTTTCCTATTGGGAGTAGCACACCAAAAATGCCATTTTTGTTGCAGGGGATTCCTGAAATCTGACTTTTATATTAGTGCAGAATTGTGGGAAAATCAGTGAGCCAATCACACAAGCAGGAAATGACATATCTGGGGGGCGTTCTCTACATGTTCTGTGTACAGAACATCTCCAGGTAGCCATATTGCATTGCACTTTACAGAAATTTGCAGAGCTGCAGATTGAAAAGGAAAGGTACATTTTAATAACATTCAATTACAATATGACTTGTGTCGTAATTGTGTATGCTATGATTTTATTTTTTTTGCTTGCTATTTTTTCCCCACGGAAGTGGTGTTATCCTTTAATGGCATCCCAGTCTCAGGCTGGGTTCACATTTAATTCGCATGCGGCTCACAGCAAGGGTCTAGTGCATCTCTGTTATCCATTTCAGGGACTAATCAGGCCCAAATTTTTGCCTGAAATCAGACCTGAAACGGAGCCAAAGATGCACAGCACCCCTGTGCAATTCGCTCCACAACCACCACGGAGATGTGTGAACCAGCTCCATTGAGAGACAGGCACACTCTCCTGTCATGCAAATTGGATGCCGAGAAACCCGCATCCAATTCTCACTTGTGTGAACCCAGCCTTAGACCCCATACACTCTATTAGATTTTCTGCAGATTTTTGTCTTCAGATTGATCAAAACCATATAATATGAGGTCAAACCTTAAGAGTTTAAATTTGTATGCAATCAGGCAGGCCCTTGCACTACATGGTTTTGGTAAATCTAAAGGAAATCAGACAACAAAAGTTACATAATGTGTATGGGGTCTTAGTCCATGGGGTTCAATATAGAGTTGGCCCACCCCATGCAGTTGTAGCGGTAGGTTGCTACGAGTTACAAACATTCACCAAATCACCCTGCTGCTAGACCCCCATATATCACCTCTGAGACAATCATCAGTCATTTGCGTAGTTTTGTTGCGTTTATTGCGGGATACAACTTGATTGGGTTAAAGGAAGATATGGGATGCCCATAGCACTTATTGAATCGTCATCACATTTGTAGAACATTGATTAGCAGCTTTAGCCCTGAAAATGATGCACTTCTAACATTCACAGTCTGTTCTCCTGCATATCTCAACTGCAGACTATTGCTCCTCTTCCTCCTCTGCACTGACTCCTGCAGAGTATCACTACCTCGATCTCCTCTTGTACAAATCCTTTACTGCAAAACTGTTATGCCGCGTACACACGGTCGGACTTTTCGTCTACAAAAGTCCGACAGCCTGTCCGACAGACTTCCGACGTACCTTCGGCGGACTTGCGGCAGACTTTCTTACGAACGGACTTGCACACACACGACCACACAAAAGTACGACAGCCTAGTACGCGGTGACGTACACCAAGTCCGACGAGACTATAAAACGGAAGTTCAATAGCCCGTACGACACCCTTTGGGCTCCTTCTGCTAATCTCGTGTTTATCTCGTGTTAGTAGAAGTTTGGTGAGAGACGATTCGCGCTTGTGAGACTCGTATTTTTCAGTTCGTTTTAACTGTTGTTCAGTCTGTGCTTGTGAGGTTTGTATCTGCTTTTCAGTGCGTTTGGTCAGTTGGCATTGAGAAATCTTTGTTTTATTGGCCGCTCGTTCCTGATTTTCAGGTCGTTCTTCACAGGCCTTGCTGTTCTTCAGTGCGTTCTGTTTAGTGCGTTCTGACCAGCCGACCGTTTTGAAGCCATGTTACCTGTACGTACTCGTCGTAGAGCTCGTGCATTGTATGTGCTTGGTGCTGTAGTTTATTCTTCAGCCCAAGACCAGTCCATGAACAGGGCGAGGAGGAGTTCATGGACCAAGAATTGGTTGCTTCAGCGCGACCAGTTCTGTCACATGCCTTTGCTCCGTGAGATCCGTGAGAATAATCCTGAGGATTTCAGGAACTTTCTCCGGATGACGGACCCCGTTTTTGACCGTTTGTTGGCTTTGCTGACCCCCTATATCAGCAGGCAGGATACCTGCATGAGGCAAGCCATCACTCCGGAGCAGAGGCTGGTCGCTACCTTGCGGTATTTGGCCACAGGGAGAAGCCTGCAGGACCTTAAGTTCTCGACAGGCATCTCCCCCCAGGCTCTGGGGATCATTATCCCAGAGACCTGTTCTGCCATCATACAGGTCCTGCAGAAGGACTATATTAAGGTAAGATATTTTTCTTTTATTAGCATCACATGTTCTTTTATGTAATCTTTGATAATGTGATGTATTTCTTGCTTCAAACACTACTTACCATCATTGCAATATAGTGTGAATGTCCCCTTTTTATCCTCACACATGCTGGAATTTTTTACTGTTATTTTTTGTCATGCATGTATATTTTCCTTCAATAACCTTCCCAGCATGAAGTGATGGGAACATATCCACCTAGTCTACTCATTTGGAATGTATTTTGTTTGAGTGTATTTAGTGTGCTGCTAATGAGCAATTATCTAGATTTCACAACCCCCCCACCCCCCCCCACCACCTAAACTCACTCCAAATAGTGTGCTGCTAATGAGCAATTATCTAGATTTCACAACCCCCCCACCCCCCCCCCCCCACCACCTAAACTCACTCCAAATAGTGTGCTGCTAATGAGCAATTATCTAGATTTCACAACCCCCCCACCCCCCCCCCACCTAAACTCACTCCAAATAGTGTGCTGCTAATGAGCAATTATCTAGATTTCACAACCCCCCCCACCCCCCCCCACCTAAACTCACTCCAAATAGTGTGCTGCTAATGAGCAATTATCTAGATTTCACAACCCCCCCACCCCCCCCCCCCCACCACCACCTAAACTCACTCCAAATAGTGTGCTGCTAATGAGCAATTATCTAGATTTCACAACCCCCCCACCCCCCCCCCCCCACCACCTAAACTCACTCCAAATAGTGTGCTGCT